>NW_027250406.1:0-21764 GCF_030848795.1 Temnothorax nylanderi | reverse complement strand
GCTGACCTTGCAACCGCTCTCTCCAAAGGCGGTCGTGCGCCGGCGGGGATCACCCCGTGTCGTGATCGAACGAACGGTGGTGGCCGCCAAGCACGGCTAGCGAAGGCGATAGGCCGTTCGTAATGGGGGGTGAGCGACCACGGGACATGCCCACGATTTCGCCGCACGGGTCGATCAGCGCAGGGCTGAGCGAGGAGTCCGCGACCAGCCGGGAGATCCCGCTGCAGCCGCCGATGGTATGGGTACCGGTGCCGGCGGGCCAGTGGATCCGCCGTCGGACGAATTCCTGTCGCCGTCGAGCGGCGAGGAAGAGACCGAGTAGAGGGTCGGTGCGCGTGGAAAATGCGGGGGCCGCGTCCAATCGGATCAGCGTCGTAATTTTAAGTCGTTCACGACACAGGGTTTTGATTTGTGTTGTTCTTTTCTTTTAGTTGGACGATGTATATACAGTTTGTTTTGGTTATGACGACGGCCGCGGTTATAAAGGCCCCTTAGACATAAGCCGAATAGCGGATAAATATTGCGAGCCCATATGGCACTTAAGATACAGATATACGTAGCCCTCGGGGCATAAGGTAGAATAAGTTTTACGTGACGGGCCGCTGGCCAAACCAATAAAACAGTTTATTTTCGTTAAACGGCGTTTCACAGTGCAGAAGGACTTTATTTTAGACGCACCAAGGCCAGCGGGGCGAGAGGTGCAACAGGTCGGTGAAACGCGACAATCTCCAGGATACAGGGTCCGGGAAGGTAACGATAGGACCTAGTACACGCGACTACAAGGTCGGCGTCGTCGGCGGCGCAGGTAAACCAAAGGGGGACCTCTTCCCAGGGGCAAGGGTTCGAATCGGGCCCACGGGGACCTGGGACACCCGCCTATCGGGTCGGCGTCATCGTCCGACCACCAGGGAGAAACCTGGGCGACCTCCACAGGAAGTCGGCCCGAAATCTTCTTCCGGAGCGCTTCCAGAGGGATGCGCGCAGGTCGGCGTCAACAGCCGACGACCAAAAGGTCTCACGGGCAACTTCTTCAGGAAGTCGGCCCGGAATCCTCTTGCGTAGCACTTTCGAGGGGGTGCGCACAGGTCGGCGTCAATGGCCGGCGACCAAAAGGACAAGCGAGCAACTTCTTCAGGAAGTCGGCTCGGAATCGGGTCGTGGAGCTTCTCCAGAGGCGTGCGCGCAGGTCGGCGTCAAAAGACGACGACTGAAAAGACACCCGGGCAACTTCCCCAGGAAGTCGGTCCGGAATCGTGTTCCGGAGCACCTCCTGAGCGGTGCGCACAGGTCGGCGTCAACGGCCGACAACTTCCACAGCACCCGGACATCTTCTCCAGGGAATCAGCCCGGAATCGTCTTCTGGGACATCCCCGGGGCGGTGCGCACGGGACGGCGTCAGCGGCGCGGCAAAATTGGGAAAGGTGAAAACCTGGTGCAGCGGTATCGGCGAGCGAGATCCTCCGCGTGGTACCGGGCATGGAAATTTCCACCCGAGAGCGTCCGAAATAGGGGCACCGGGGACGAGCATGATAATCACGCGCGGCTGTATGGGGGCGCGTGCGCAGTAAGAAAGAGAAAGTTGTGACGTCACATCGAACGACGAAAACAACCCGGGAGTAGGGATAGCTCGGCGCGGTGGGGAGCGAGCGCGAGACAGACCGATCGAGGCAGTCTCTCGAATATCGCCGGAGCGAACGGACGTGTCTTGTCAGTAGCGTATACCGCGAAAGTAGATCACCTCGACAGTAGCCGGAGATATATAACAATCGGGAACTCCCGCGTAATTGCGCGTTAAACGCTCGTTCAACAATAGCGAGAGATAATTAGTTATCAACAATTAAGTGACAGTGCGATAGAACGGCGACGACTCTAAGTGCGTATCGAGTATACTACAATCGTGGACATTGGGTCTTGCGACTACGAGATATCGTGCGAACAGCGTCTTTTGTTATAAATAATCCACTGGGATCAATTAAATCAGCGATTGCGGAAATTGTTACAAATAAAGCGACATTCACACCGAAGTGTGACAACACCTTTGTGAAACACCTTTATGAATTGTGAAACGATCTGTAGAGCTGAGATAAAGATCGGAGATTAAAGAATTATTAATTCTGAAACAAAGTCTCAAGATTAATTATACAATTAGTGCACTTACCTTCTACTTACCTTGTTCCTTGACGATGATCCCTCGTTGTCCAGCGGCGATCTGGTATGCGATGTAAAGCGAGGATCCGGAGACGACCAGCAGCAACGACGATCCATTCTGGGCAGGGCCTGCAATAAGAGAAGAACTTTAGCACATAATTAGTATAAGTTGTCGAGACGTACCTTTATCCAGTATGCGATAATGCGAGGATCTGGAGACGGGATACAGCAACGGTGATCCAGCAAGGACATTAGCCTGAAACTCAGGAATAACACTAGCGTCTTGGCGAGAAACAGGGCGTTGGTGCGAATTTACCTTCTCGGTAGTCAAAGGTCAAACCGAGTGGCGACCGTGAGATAGGAAAATAACCGCGTGGATCGGGCTTACCTTGTGCCGTCCGGTCACAACCTAACCTAAATCGATTCCAACCGCACTACTATTGTGATATTTTTTTAATTAGTAAATAATTAAATACGATTAAATCGTGCGTGTAAAATCATATTTTATATTATTATAATTATTGGGATGTTGCAATGTTTGTTTTCAATTACCTCATGACGGACTGTTACTTGACTAAGTGTGTAGGTGAAAGGACTACCTTAACCAGAACTTCTTTAGGCTTATCGCTTTGCTGCATACGAGGAGGATAAGACTGATGTTCTCTTTGGCCTTTAGGTCCCTGCGAACTGCTGTTAGACATGGATCGCGGGTATTCCTTCCTTGCTATTCATGGTCGTTTGGTCGTACGGACCAGCATTACTGCCTAAACAAATATATATAAATTAATTCTGAATATTTCCATACACATATACAAGTGTACATGTCAGTCTACCGATCGAGCAAGACCGAGCAAAACGAGTATAAGACTGCCTCTTTTCATATATATAACCGATCGTCTTAAAGAGATGATAACGCGAGCTCGATACTATAACGGAGGTGAAAGAATAGGCCTACCTGTCTGGCTAGTATTCATTGGCGTTGAACTTCGTTGCCGCAAGCGCCATTGTGATTGTGACCATCCGGTACTACGCGCATATGTAGAATCTATTATCCCTATAATTTCAACAGGTGGAAAGGAATCCTGGAATAACAACAATTATCAACATTATAAGTTTCAATTATCTTCGAATTGACTTTACAGAATGAAAATCCATTTATATAATACATACAGAAATAACAGGTAGAATAATTAAACATTGAAGATTAACAACTTAAAAAAATTGGAAAATTTTGGATTTATCAAAAAGTTTAATCCATTTTACTTTTCTTTATTGGTTCTGTAAAAGAAAAAGAAAAAGTATTTATTTATTTATACACAATATTTTTATGTAAATAACAAACTTTGTACGATTTATCACTACTATCACAGATTATAACATCAGACACAAGAAGACACTTAATAAAATTTTTGCAATATATATTAATAAGGAAACATTTTTTTGTAAAACACTTGCAATTGATAAATCAAATATGTAAAATATATCTAAAAAAGATTTTCTTTTTATTTCTTTCATAAAAAATCTATATATATACCATATAGGGGAGACCGGGGCTAAGCCGACACTATTTTTTCAAAGGCAATTTTTAATATTTAATTAAAATTTTTAGGCAAATTCAATGGTACATATTTAAAGAGTGTTTCTTCAGGTACAAAATTGATTCAGGAAGTTTTGCTGTACGTCGCTTTGTTTTGCCGCCAGAAAAGAAAAAGTGACGCGAAGACAAATTTTCGAATTGAAAAATGCCGGGGCAAACTCGACACCCGCCGGGGCAAACTCAACACTTTGTCTGATCGACACAATTTGATCTGGAACTTATTTTTTACTGTCTGAAAATGAAAATACATTGTTTATTGTGTATTTAAAAAGTACAAAAATTCGGAATAAAGTAGCTAGAACAATCATTTGAAATAATGAGAACAAAAATTGTTGAACTTTCAATTATCTTCATCTAAACTCATGTCTGAAAAACAATTAATGCAGGTAAACTCGCGATCGGACGTGCGCATACATTTGTCATGAGCCATACGGCTGCATGACAAGCATCGTTTGTTACTGGGAGCCGACGAAACGGCGTGGTGTTGACTTTGCCCCGGACGTCGTTTTTCACTTTTGTCACTTCAAAAACATGAAAATTTTGAAAATATCCAAAAACGATTATCGGATTCATATAGAGCATCAAATTTCCCATCAAAATCACTTACCGGTAGATTCGCAAGAGTAAAGCTCGATGAAAGAGTAGACATTTTCGAGAGATCAGAAAAATTACTTTTCACTATCAAAAACGCTTATGTCGCGTTAAAAATTACACTATAACTCAGAATGTTACCAAATTCCGTTGATAATACTGGCACATAAAGACGCATTTACAGTAGGAAAGGCAAGTTTCTACGATAGATTTAAATTGGCAAAAAGCCTAGTGTCAAGTTTGCCCCGTTGTCGGCTTAGCCCCGGTCTCCCCTACTCATGTAACAGCGTCATAACTCAAAAAATAGAAATTTTTAATTATTTATACAGTTGGAATGGTTTTTGTACAAACTTTAAACTGGTAATCGTTATATCATCTGTTCTGTAATTTAAAAAACTCACCATTAAAAAGCGTTAGTGTCATTGCGTTTTGTAGTAAAAAAGTAAAAAAAAGTAAAAAAAGTGAATGTTTTTGTAAAAAAAAAGTAAATGCTTCATGATTACTATTATTGATTACTCTACCAAAATATATCAATGTTTTTATTGTAAAATATTTAGTATTCGAATAACAGTAATTCAAATTTTTAAATAACGTTTTTTAGAAAATAAGGTTTTTTGAGTTATATAATAATTTAATATTTTCCTAAATAAAAAAAGAATTTTTAGTATATTTTTTAAATCTCATCTATTAACTACAAACAGTATTTCATTCAAAAAATATTTTTACTATAATACGTCTTGTATAATAATAATTATTATTATGTATTTTATTGCTTTAGATGTCATAATCTGAAATAGTAGCAGTGAATTATGAAAAGTAATATGATTACTACATGTCTGAAATATACTTACAAACGTATTTAAAAAAATTATTGTCACAAATAAAAACAATGACATTAGTTCAGAATAAAAAGCAGTTCAGTGAGCCTTCAGTAATTCTTTATTATGATAGACTTTTATATTTAGATCTGGAAATAAACTAAAAATAAGAACCAGTTATACTAAAAAATTACTGAGCGTTCTCACTAAAATGCTTTTTTTTACAGTAGTCATTTGTAACAAATTTTACAGTAAAAAGAAGATAAATTCTCGAAATTATAGTTATTGTTATTAATGTATATTTGTATGTTTACCTGTACTAAATTTCCTTCAGAACATTTTTTTTTAAGCGAACGAGACACCATTATCACTGTCTCCAAAGGTAAACAACCATCTACCCGTTTTATATCTTTCAAACTTTGAATCAAAAAATATGGCGGCTCGGCTGTAACATATATTGCACACTTATTATAAAAATAAAAACACTCATTAAAGATCAATTTAAATTTTACCAAAGTATATAAAAAAATAGTTTTAAAATATTATTTGATTATCTTAAAGTATAAATTTAATAAATTGCAAAACTACTTACCCGTCTGCATTACACCAATTGCTTCCATTTTATCACCTTTTTTAAAATCAAACTTGTCATATTCATCTTCCTTAAAATTTATTATGTAAACTTGTAATTTAAATTCTCCATTAGTTAATGATCCACAACCAATAAGCTTATTAAATTTATTATGATGCACGGCTCCAAATTTGGTTTTTACATATCCGACCAAAACTTGTAAAAAATAATTATAATTTTAAATAATATATTAAAAACAAATTATATTTTAGTTATATATATATATATATGTATATATGCGTGTGTGTGTGTGTGTGTGTGTGTGTGTGTGTGTGTGTGTGTTTGTGTGTGTGTGTGTATGTGTGTGTGTACGTATATATATGTATGAAATATTACATAAATATAATATATAAATATATATCATGCAAATAATAATAAATATGAAGAAACTTACTGACTCGTTTTGAAGTATTTATAACTTCATTAAATTCTACACGCTCTGGTAGTACATCTGATACAGTGTTAAACTCATATTTACCCAAACTGCTAATAACAGTATTTGAACAAATTTGCAATTCATATGGTACATTGCCACTGTTGTAATGAGCAAATTTAGGTGGACGAGCCAATGCTCCGTCTAAATGAATAATCTAGAAAATAAATAATTTCACAAGTTAATAATAATTGTAATACATTATGATGCGTTTGATAAAGCATATATATATATATATATATATATATATATATATATTTAAAGCATTTACAGAATTTGGTTGTATGTGGAATTCAACATCTTCGATAATTTCGTTCCATACAACGACTTGTATTCGTTTGGTCTTTCCATTATTCAAGTAAAATTTGAAAAACTTATATTGTTTATCATCTCCAATTTTACGTGGAGCTTCTATGCCGTCCACATATCCGACAATCTCTCTATTAAAATACCATTATTATAAATGTATGATAGTTACAAAATATACTTTTAAAAAAATCAGTTCATAATAATAAAAATTTGATATTTAAGGCTCCTATTCACTCACTGCAGCCATCTTGGATTGATGACGTCAGAAGCGAGAAAATCATGAAAGTATATCATAAAAATTCTTGTGATTTACACTAAAATAAAAATGCTTTTTAATAAAATACCATCTGTAAACGATAAAATAGATTTGTAAAATACACCGAAACATCCCCTTTTATATGAGTAATCCACATTTGTCGAAGTGAATGTTATCTAATCAAGAACGAAAACAAGCCGTTTAACAGTTGCCGAGTTGAAATAAGTATGTGCCTGCACATATTAAATCACAATAAAGTGGATATCTTCGATGTATTTTAACACTATCACAATAATTTTAAATGTAAAAACACTGCACTAAAATAAAGAATAACGCTGTAAATTACAAGGATAATTTTGCTTTGACGTGTCATTTTTCACGCCTTATAGTTCACAGTTTTGCCAAGTGTGACGCTGTCTGTGCGAAAACGCGGAATTGGCTCGCGAGCCAGCAGGAGCCTTAATTATGTTAATATTTAATATTTAATTTACTATTCAATATTTAATATTTAGAATTCAAATCAATGAAATTTAATAATTATAAAAAAATATTAAACATTTTTATTAAGAATACTTTATATAAAATAGTACTCACACTGTCCTATCATACATTTGAATGTGCTCTAGATCTTCATCTGCTGTTAGCAAATTTGCACCCTTTAATTTTTCACATCTGGATAATTGATCTTCTGTTACATCAACGTTGGTGCCATTATCAGAGAATTTATTTGTTCCACCAACGTTGGAGCAATTATCAGAGAATTGATTGTTCTTCCCCATGTCTATGTATATGTCTTTTTTATATAATAATTTATGAAAAAATTAAATTATTAGTGTAACAAATCAGTAAATAAGTAACATTTGTACAAATTACTTTATGTAATTTTATTATTCAAAACAAGTAGAAACTTGCACATTGCTTCCTCAGTTTTTAAGTATGCAAGTAGAAACTTGTACGTTGCTTTCTCATAGTTTTTAAATGTGCAAGTAAAAACTTGTACATTACTTCCTCATAGTTTTTAAGTGTGCAAGTAGAAACTTGTTTAAGTGAACAAGTAGAAACTTGTACATTGCTTCCTTATAGTTTTTAAGTGTGCAAGTAGAAATCTGCACATTGCTTCCTCTATGGGGAAGCCTGTTTTTTAATGCATAATTATTAGTAGATATTTATTAATTTGACTTCCTCATGGAGGAAGCAATGTGCAAGTTTCTACTTGCACACTTAAAAACTATAAGGAAGCAATGTACAAGTTTCCACTTACACATTTAAAAACTATAAGAAAGCAATGTAAAAGTTTCCACTTGCACACTTAAAAACTATAAGAAAGCAATGTACAAGTTTCTACTTGTACATTTAAAAACTATGAGGAAGTAATGTACAAAGTTTCTACTTGCACACTGAAAAACTGAGGAAGCAATGTACAAGTTTCTTCTTGTACACTTTTTTTTATAGATAGAGTGTCATTAAAGATACTTACACATTTTTTAAACAGAAATCAGTAACCCTCTCACCGATTCTCGCAAAATTCAAAACAACCTTCTTTTAATAATATTCTATATAAAATTACATGTACGTCTTATACACTTTTTAAGCAGAAATCGGTAATCCCTTCACCGATCCTCGCCAAATTCACTAACAATCTTCCTTTAATAATACTCTATCCTCAAACTTAAGGTAGATCGAGGCGAATTGGATCAATATAAGTTTTAAGATAGTTTTCGTTAATGTTTTTTTTTCAAACGAGCTATTTTAGCGTGTTAATTAATAATCCGATTTGCCTTGGTCTACGTTATATATTTTTTAGGCAGAAATCGGTAACCCTTTCACCAATCTTTGCAAAATTCAAAACAACCTTCCTTTAATGATACGTTCTATATATAAGATTACATGTATAACTTGTACACTTTTTAGGCAAAACTCGATATCTCAAAATTTGCGAAAATTAGGGCAATCATATAGATTTTTTAAAACAGAAATTGGTAACCCCTTTATTATTAGCAATTTTTATTAATTCTATTATATTCTTCAATTTTTTCTACCCCTATTTCATATATAATTCGTTAAGATTTGGTTGATTAGTTCTAGAATTATAAAAATTTCAGTAAATTTGGCACATACATACATACACACGTATCGACATTTTTTTAAATGCAATATTTTGACGTTTTAGAACATAAGAAACACATTAACATCGAAAACTAAAAAAACAATTTTCTCTTCGGTCTTTTCTACCCCTATTTCATGTATAATTCATTAACATTTAGTTGATTAGATCTAATTTTATATGCGATCAAAGGTCTATATACGAAGTTTATGAAAACAAAGCTTCTTCTATGAGGAAACAAAAAAATTTATCTGAATATTTATTAGTTCCTTCTAGAGATTTCAAATTGTCTTAAATATTAATCCTTTGTCTGATAACGACCTTCTAGCTGATTGTATAAGTCTGTCATGTTTGACGTTAATTTTTCTATTTTTTTCAAGTATTTTAAAGAATTTGAAAAAATTTTGCAAACATTTGTGAATATTATAAGATATTAATAATCTTATAATCATTTTGATAAACATTGCTTATTTAATATTTTTTGGCGGGCTTGTAAGTTTTATAGCTAGATGCAAATATCATTTTGGATAGAATGTCGTAGACCCACATTGTTAGACAATTACATCTATAACATCCATAATCCATAATTTTTTAAACATATATTTCTTTATATACATAATTTTTAACACATCTACTATCTCGCTGTTCGCCAAGATAAACTTTTAATGCTTGCCAGGAACGAACTCGTGAAAAAGCAACATAAAGTTGTCCATGATTAAAAACATCTTTACGAAGATCTATTCCTACTTTGTCAAATGTCTGTCCCTGTGATTTATTAATCGTCATAGCAAAAGCTAATTTTATCGGAAATTGTCTCCTTTTAAATGTAAAAGGATATACATTTTCACAATACAATGTTATACGATTTAAAAAAACAATATCTCCTGTTTTATCACCTGTTAATATCTTACATTTCAATAAATGATTTGCAAGTTCTATAACCATTAATCTAGTACCATTACAAAGTCCTTCATTGATATTAAGATTTCTTATTAACATAATGACACAGTTCGGTCTTAATCGCAATTCGTAAGGAGGAAGAGATGATGGAGACAAAGTATTTAAATATTCTGGTAATAAAGATTCATTAATGTCACCATTATTGCCACAATTTATAGCACTATCTATACTTGTATAAATTCGTTCTTCCGTTTTATTTAATAATTCAACAACTTGTTTATTTATTTCATCTACATCGATATTTCGCGCAGAAAGTATCGCACAGCCATGTTGTCAAATTCTTTTTTTTGTATTAAATCACCATATATATCTGTAACAATATCTGCATTAGGTGGTGCTATGCAACATTCAGGAATTTGTACATTATCATTAAAATCATTTAATATCCCATCACCCATATTTAATAGAAATTTGGCAAATTCAATTTCATTTGGAAGAACTCGCATATTTTCTGTCAAAGAGAAATTTACGAAATATTTCCAGAAAAAACTAAATTTAATAGAAAGATTCACAATTTCACTTCGTGTACCTCGTACTTTAATTGGAAGAAGTTGTCTAAAATCACCACCTAATATGACAATTTTCCCACCAAATAATACATCATTATTCATAATGTCACGCAATGTTCGATCCATAATTTCCAAAGCATATCGTGGCGCCATTGGTGCTTCATCCCAAATAAAGATATCTATTTCTTTTAAATATTGAGCTTCTTTAGACTGAATTTTAATTGGAGATGATGAGTCAACAAATAGTGGAACTGGCAATCTAAAAATTTTATGGACTGTTTTTCCAGCAGGAAGTAACGTAGCTGCGATACCTGTGAAGGCCATTGTACACACACGTTTCTTTCGAATTTGAGCTAAATAATAAATTGTTGTGTATACAAATGTTTTACCTGATCCACCTGGGCCATCAATATAAAAACAATGACTATTACGACTTTTATCATCTAATCTATTTAATATTAAATCAACTATTTCTTTTTGTTTTTCATTTAATTGATTATATTGCCTAATACCTACTTCCATTGCTTGTTCTACGGTCACATTACCTTCTTCTTCATTATTTTCTATTAATTGTTCCATTTGTGGAAAATCGGTGAAACTTTTGCCTTCAGCAAGAAGCATAGCACCGATTTGTGCATAAACTTTTTTTTGTGCTTGTAACATACCAAAATGTCGCGCATAATCTTCTGACATTGCTATTTTAAAACTTTCCCAAAGTTCATCAGGATGTAAAGGTTGACAATGTATTAAAATACGCACAAATAATTTACGAAGCTGTCGTGGCATCATCCATCCAACAGCTTCATCCATAGCTCGTTTCCATTCATCATCATCTTCAATTAAACCTAAAGCTAAACATGTTTCCAAAAATGATTGATAAATTTCTTCTTTTACAGTTTTTAAATCGTTAAAACTTGTAGCTCCCTTAACATTAAGTAACAGTAACCGTAAATGAAATAATTCTATTTGTGTTGGACTAACAGTATACATTCGACCTATACAATTATACGACCTATAATTACTACGTTTAACCCAATGTGATATAGTTTTACCATTAATTTTTTCTTTTTTAAAAGTATAATAACGTGGAATATCTACGTATAAATACTTTCTTGCTTCAATATCGCGTAAATTTAGTGCAAAATAATCTATTAACATAGTGACTTGATTTAAGGCAGAAGTCATTGCATCTTCAATAGATTCATTTTCAATTATTATACTTTGTTCATTAGGTAGATGAACTGGCAAACGTATTATAGCATGACTTTTATCTTGCAATTTTTTGCTAAGTATACGCCAGCTAGCTTCTACAGGTCCAACGTAACGTGCCTCAATATAATTGCGTATCTCGTCATGATCAATAACTATATTTTCTGTTATTGGTTCAATTGTTATAGAGGCAGCATCATGACCTTTATAAATATATTTATATAGATATTTAACAGATTTGATACTGGAAACTATTTCAACATTAACATGACTATTAAATATAACTGATAACATAGGACAATATGGAACAACATAACGATTATCAACTATATATCCACCAGGTCGTTCAAAAGTCTTACCAGTATCTCGTCGACGATAATATGGATAAGCATCCTCATCCATTCTCGTTTCTTCAACGAAAGTTTTTGGATAATGTTTCGAACATTTCCCATCTATTAAACACCAATCGCCACAAGGCCCGTGAATCATATGTCTCATAATTATGTTATGCAAATTATGATTCTCACATGGATCAGGAATTTCAGCAGATATATACTTATCAACAATTTCTGAAGTTGTTATTTTAAAATTTCGTTTTAAAGTGATCAACATATGAACGTGTGGTAAACCACGTTTCTGAAATTCAATAACATATACATATGCTGCTACTTCACCAAAAAATTTTTGTTTAACAATCACATCTATAAGATAATCTTTTTTAATATTAAAAACGCGAGCACAAATATCAGGTCTATCATAAGCTTGTTGACCAGGCAAAAGATTTTCTGTAATTTCACGCCATTTTGGATTACAGGTCATTGTGACAAAAAAATCTGGTTTACCAAATTTAACAACAAGTGTCATTGCATCTTGGTAATTTTGAAACATATTACGTGGTGAGCCGATAAACGTAGAAGGAAGTATAACCATTTTTCCAATACGTCCATTTAAATTATTTACCATATTTTGCATATAATCTATTAAACCTTGATATGTTTCAGAGCGCAACTCTTTTTGATGAGTTTTGCAATATTCCGTTCTGTCTCTTTCAATTCTTACATAATTGTCTACAAGCCATTGTTGGAATAAGCGTCGTCCTAATAAAAAAATATTAAAATCATCACGAATAGCCATGCGATACTTGACATATTGCCCTCTACTTATACGTTTGTCACTATTTAATTTCTTTAAATGACAATGCCATCCTTGAGTACCGTATGGATAAAACAATGGATAAATCCATGGCTCAACATTTGGGTTCATGATACTGATATTTTGCAAAGTTTTGGTATTTTTATTACGTACTACAACGTATGATTCAGGGATTTCTCCATCAGCAGTTGTAGTGAAAACAGCAGCAACTTCATTCGTTCTTTGGGCATTATATCGACGTCGATCCGTTTCTGGTCTTAAGTTAAATAATAATTGTAATTCCAATTGATTCAATTCTAATTGTCGTTGATTTTCTAATTCTTCACCCATCATTTGATATGATTGAGCAAACACGTTATATTCTCGCATTATGTGCTCAAGATTTTGCACGATTTCCAAATCCAAATTTGAATTATCATTAAGACGATAATCTATAGATTCATTTGAATCTACAATAAAAAGTTGACCATAAGTTGGATTTTCATTTGGCGCAGCATGCAATGCTGTATTAAATTGATAATATATTTGACCCTGTATTTTAAAGCAATATGGACCAGGTCGTCTATTTTGAAAATTAATCAAATTAGCGTTAAATGATGCAAATGAGAATGAACTATTATAACTACGAATATTTTTGAAAAAACGATTAGATTTTGCATGATTTCCTTCAAATAAAGTACGTAAAAAATGAGGACATATGGGTAATGATTCAAGACATACTGCCCCATGATTACAACAATCATGAAACGAATTTCCTCTATTAATAATTTTTTCAGCTATAAAATGCTTAGCGTTACAGTGAATACACGACACATCCATAGGGCCAATATAATGTTCAACTAAATTATCAACTGATATCATATTAATATTTAAATGAGATTGTCCTTTCTTACGTAATCGATAACGAGATTGATGTTCTGCACGTGTAATGCGTTGTATCACTTGATCAACAGACGATGTACCGGCAATACAATTAGTATCAGATTGATATTCTGTATACGTGACATCTTGTATTACATTACTAACAGATGATGTATTGGCAATAGAGTTAGTATCAGATTGATATTCTGTATACGTGACATCTTGTATTACATTACTAACAGATGATGTATTGGCAATAGAGTTAGTATCAGATATTTCATTAACTACTACATTGTTTTTATTAATTGCTTTTTTTGCAATCTGTCGGCGATTATATTGATTTTGCACTTTTCTCTCACGACGTCGTCGTTGAAATTCCTCTTCTTCTTCTTTCGAACGTTCTACTTTACGTCTTGGCATTTTATTGAAGTATATAAATATCGAAAATATTCAATGTAATTATTACTTCACCAAATAAATACAATAATTATTAAATTATTTATTAAAAAATAAAAATACAAATTTAATCTTTATATTTTACTTTATGTGTGTACGTATTGTAAACACACCTAAACACATATAATTAAAATTTTTAAATAATTTTATAATATTACTATAAAATATATAAATTTCGTACATATACATATACAGCAATAATAATCAATTTTATCATCATCATCATCAATATCATCAATATCATCAACAACGACAAAAACAACGTCATCATCATCATATCATCATCATCATCATATTTTTCTAAATCATGAAAGTAAAAAATTTACACATACCTGATAATTTAATAATTATTTCCAATACCTTTCCAAAAGTCTCTTCCAGTACCTTTCAAGAATTTACACACGCTTAAGTCCTAATTGAGATTCTGCTTAAGTATTTCTTTGACACAGAACAAACTGAAAAGAACCATTAAGATACACAAATTTAAAATTTTAGAATATATTTGAATCATAAAACGATAAAGAAATTAAAAAAGATATATGAAGAATAATGTGAAAAAAGTGAAAAAAACGAGCAAACATGCCTTCTTCCTTATTCCTTTATCTTATTCCTTATTTTTCTCATTATGTCTGAGCTCCAAAGGCCATTGCACGTACAAAAATTTTAATAGTAATCGCAAGACGGTAAAAAAAATAACCAATCATAATTAATAATTCTCCTTGCAGTCAAAGAATAATTGATTGTGATTGGTCAATTTTCTTACGGCCTTGCGATTACTACTAAAATTTTTGTACGCGCCATGGCCTTTAAAGTATTACATATATGATTTTGACATATGCATACTCGCCATATATAAAATAATAAATATTCTAAAAATATACATGTGACGTTGTGGCATGTAATTAAAATAAAAGTAATAAAAATTCATACATATATTACAAATATGTTGTTTTGTAATTTTATTATTTTTGTACGAGTAACTACATTAATGAGCAATAATAATAATTAATCATTGTATATGTGTGTACATAATATAACCTTTAAGGTTTGTGCTGTTCATTAATGTTGTTGCTCGTACGAAAATGATAAAATTACATAGTAACATATTTGTAATATACATAATTCGTCAATCGTCAATTTATTACAATACCAGTATAAATTTCTTATTATCTTATTATATAATTTATCCACACATCTATACATCTTTTTATTTATTTTTATAATACAAGTTTTCTCACCTTGTTACTGTATGATTATTTATTACGTTTATTTAAATTACATGCCACAATGTCACATGTATGTTTATAAAATATTTATTATTTCATATACGGCGAGTACGCATATATCAAAATATGCGCTTATGGAGTTTCGGTTAACCTAGAGATCCTAAGGGTCTATCCAGATAAACTTGCATAAATGCATATGTATAAGGAAATGGATTGGTCTATTTCCTTATGCACATATGTATATAAACCAATCAATTTTCTTATGCTTATTATGTTTATGCACTATGCAAGTTTGTCTAGATAGATCTTAAGGGTCTATCCAGACAAACTTGCATAAGTATATACATAAGGAATTGGATTAGGATCGGAAAAAACTTGAGCTTATATTTAATTCTGAATTTTTGGAAAAATGCTTATTTTTGCTGTAACTTCGCAAATTTTAAAATATCTCTATTTTTTTATTCTATTACATTTTTCAACCTTTTTTTCAACCCCTATTTTATATATAACTTAGGTAAATATTTACAATTAGGGCCCCACTTCCGATGACCTTGAATTTGACATATATTGTCAAGGACACCCTCCCGAGTAACATGCAAGTGATTTTTGTCGGGAGTCATTGTTTGTTAAAAAGTTATAAACAAAAAAAGTTTGGAAAATATAGCAGCTATTTTGAGTATTGGAAAGCATAAAAGACTAATATATATGTCGAAATAGTTCACGCATACACTTTTCACGCGAAACGAGTTGTCACATGGGTTCGTGACGCGCTTCACAAGCTCGTTTAGGTAGAGGTGGTATTAAACAAGATAAGTTAGTCGATCATCTGTGCACTGAGAAAAAAAAATCGTTGATTCAAAGAAATATTATTTGATTCAACTAAATGCAGCGGTCACGGGCTGTCAAGCTAACATTTGTTAATTTAAAAAATATTATATTTAAATAGATTCAATAGTATTATTTGTATGAAAAGAAATATTTAGTTTCCTTAACGGTAATTTATTATGCTGAAATATAAATATTGTCAAGTATACAAATTCATCAATTTCATTCAATAGTAACGTGTTTGATTCAATGGTAAATTTAGTTTGTCTAACAAGATAATAAATTTGTACAAATACAGATACATTTCAGTGAATTGTATATAACGTTATATGAAGTTTTTATTTCGTTAACTGTCACGAATAATTAATTAAAGGGAAGAAATATTTGTTTCACCTGAACATATAACATTTTAATCAGATTATTTTTAATATTGAAGAAGCAGTATATTTTGTTCATTGTCACCAATATTAATTTCAATGAAAAAAGCATTTATTCTTTCCAATGTAACATTTGATACTTACAATCAAATATATTGTTCTTTAAATCAGGAATATAGTCCAAATAAAACTGCATATATTCGCGTTGTACACAGAGAAAAAGGATTCTTTGGATTTAATAAATTTTATTGTCGAAACAAACTAATGTTTCGATCAATGATTACGATTGTTTGATTTTTAAAAGAATATATATATTTGTCTTAAATAAAAAAATTGTTTAAAACAAAAGACATATTCTTTATCGCTTTAATGATACTATTGTTTCATTTAAACAATATCTATGCTTCATAAAAAATGTCTTAAATATTTATTTATTATTTATTTATTTATATATGTAGCAGTCGGTCGACTGCCACATATATAAATAAATAAATAATAAATAATTGTCATATCTTCATCACTCGAGTGGCCGTGTGATGGATGATGTGTACAACTGCGAGTGATAGACGCTTTCGCCGTGGGGCCTTATATACGGTCTCTGGTCGAATTTGACTTACGAGTTTAGCAGCCGCCTAGCGGTGAAAACGCTTATCACATTCATTGTAACAAAATAATATATTATTTGGTTGGGAGATATTACTTCAAATAATAGTGTCTTTTCCATTAAATAATAGGGTTTTCTTGAATAAGTTACTCGTTATTATTCATCTAAAGAAGAACAAATTGAATGAAAAAAATATATAATTACATCAAGTATTCTAACTGATTTGTTCTACTGCACTATACTCTAGATTTGATCAATCATATGTTTCTGTAGAGCATATGACATGATTAAATTAATGGTTAAAGTATTTCGTTTAACCAAACTTGTTAACTAAATATTATGCTCATTCAACAAAACTGCTTATTAAGATCATAAAAACAGTTTTCTCTATGCCAATATATTTACTTTAATTAAATAGTTACGTCTTTTTAAAGCGACTAAATATTTTATGTATTTACATGACAAGGATTATCCATTTCACAAAACTATTTATTTGACATACATATACTAATATAAAAATGCAGAGTAAAGATAAAAACATTGTCAGTTCAAATAAATTACTCGTTATTATTCATCTAAAAAAGAACAAATTGCATGAAAAAAATATATAATTACACCAAGTATTCTATTCGATTTGTTCTACTGCACTATACTCTAGATTTGATCAATTATATGTTTCTGCAGAGCATATGACATGATTAAATTAATAGTTAAAGTATTTCGTTTAATCAAACTTGTAACTAAATATTATGCATGAGCAACAAAATCTCTTATTAAAATGATGAAAATAGGTTTCTCTATGGTAATATATTTACTTCAATGAAATAGCTACGTCTTTTTAAAACAACTAAATATTTTATGTATTTACATGACAAGGATTATCCATTTCACAGAATCATTTATTTAACATAAACATAAATAATGTTTAATCAACCAAACTTATCATCTGTAGAATTTATTTCATCTAACATTGTCACTTATTTCAATTGATTATAATTTCATTAGTACAATAAGGTTTATGATTAATTGAATTAAATAATTTAACAAAATGATCTTGTTATTTCAAATGACAAGAATTTTTTGATATTACTCACGTATATTTGATTTAAATATATTAATATTTGCATTAAACAAATCACTACCAACTAAACGAATTTAGTCAAATTAACAACATTTTTTTTCTCAGTGTGTGAATATTTGTAACGATATATAATAAACGAGCTTGTAAAGCGCGCCACGAACCCATGTGACAACTCGTCTCGCATGGAAAGTGTATGCGTGAACTATTTCGACATATATATTAGTCATTTATGCCTTCCAATACTCACATATATTTAATATACAATTTATCAACAATTTACTGTTTTAAATGTTGTGTTTTGGTAAAGCAGCGACTTTCTCGCGAAATAAAGTATTCTGTGCTTTAACAAAAAGACTTCAATTTATCAACAATTTACTGCTTTAAATGTTATGTTTTGGTAAACAGCAACTTTCTCGCGAAATAAAGTATTCTCTGCTTAAAAAAAAACGTAATATTAGTCGTTTATGCCTTCCAATACTCAAAATAGCTGCTATATTTTTCAAACATTATCTGTTAATAACTTTTTAACAAACTGACCCCCGACTAAATTCACTTGCATGTTACTCGGGAGGATATCTTTGACAATATATGTCAAATTCAAGGTCATCGGAAGTGGCCCTAATTGTAAATATTTACCATAACTTATTAAGATTAAGTTAATTAGATCCAATTTTTGTAAAACTTTTATGTTTGTGTACGCATTCCCCAAAATTTAACAAATCTGTATCTCGTGAAGTAACAATCCAAACCTTAATGAATTATATATGAAATAAGAGTAGAAAAGACTAAAGAGATGAAATAGACCGATATCTCAAAATTTTGCGGAAGTTACAGCAAAAATAAACATTTTTAACAATATAAGAAAAAAATGCCAATAAATAAAAAAACTTGTACATTGCTTCCTCATAGTTTTAAAATGTTCAAATTAAAAATTAGAACATTACTTTCTCATAGTTTTAAAGTGTGAATATAGAATGTTAATTATAAATTTGCACACAGAGAAATTAACATTATTTTTGCTTAGAAAGCTTCCTCTATAATAAAGCAATTATTGTAGACATTTTTTATTATTTTAGCTTCCTCATAGAGGAAGCTTTTTGAGCAAAATTTAAAGTTGATTTCTCAGTGTGCAAATTTATAATTAGCATTCTACATTCACACTTTAAAACTATGAGAAAGTAATGTTCTAATTTCTAATTTGAACACTTTAAAACTATGAAGAAGCAATGTGCAAGTTTCAACTTACACACTTTATTTATTATAATTTATTTATTTTATTATTATTTGTTATACTATTATATAACAAATAATAATAAAATATAAATAATAATAAATAATAATAAATATATTACATTGGTACAAAGGGGGACATAAGATGGTGTCATGGTTTGATCTTGAGTGAACGTGCCGAGGTCATATGGAGTTCAATTTTGTTTTTTTAAATAGGACTCCCTATTTTTCATTGCATATTCTTGTAGTTTACCTAAGAGCTATTAAAACACTATATTTAGTATTTTTTTCATGAAGTACTTTTCGAGTTACAAGGCTTGAAAATCATAATCCCGCCGGCATTAGCATTATCCAAGGTGTACCGGCCAATGAATTAATTTTGCAAAAGAATATCAAGATATAAGAAATGTTTAATTGAATTTGTAATGTTTAATTGAATTCGTAAATTCAATTGAAAATTAATAGTGTTTTGAGATTGGATTCAAGAATAAAAAATCATAATTTTAGGTCAGATTAGTTTTTTATTTTTTAAGAATGAAAACAATTTTTGTATTGTACTTTCGAATTGTATCTAATTAAAATGAATGTTTCTGGTACCTTAACAATTTTTTTACAAAATCGATAGTTTCCGAGATATTTGGGCTACAAATTGCGATTTGTACGAGCATTAAGGCGCGTTGTTCTTTCACTTAGGGGGAGTGCCATCAATTTTGGGTCTTGCCTTCACTGGCCGGAATCAATGTTGGGTTCTTGTCTTCATTGGCCGGTATACCTTGGATAATGCTAATGCCGGCGGGATTGTAACTTTCAAGCCTTGTAACTCGAAAAGTACTTCATGAAAAAATACTTAAATATAGTGTTTTGAAAAGCTCTTTAGGTAAACTACAAGAATATGCAATGAAAATAGGGGGGTTCCATTAAAAAAAAAAACAAAGTTGAATTCCATATGACCTCGGCACGTTCACTCAAAGTCAACCCATGACAACCATCTTATGTCCCCCTTTGTACCAATATGTAATAAAATAAATAAAGAATATTATTTTGAGTCAGGTGTTTCGCTTTGACGCGTAGAGTCAAGAAATAAAGTTAAAATTATTCAACATCCAACGTTGAATCGTTGATCGTCCCAGTACACTCAAAAACAAACTTTGAAATACGTAAAATATTAATATTTTTAAATAATATCTTCAAGTAGTAATATTTTACGGATATATGTATAAATAAAAAATATATTTTTTGAAGAGGTGTACCCTTAGGGACACCTTTCACCTGGCCGGAGCAACCGGCGTGCAATGGGTGAAAGAGCCCTCTCCCCCCAAACGCCGCCTAAAGGAGAACCTCCCACCATAATCCCCAGTGCGCAGGCAGATTACCGGACCGGACCATTGCCCGCTCTCCGGCCATCCCGCCGCCCCGGAAGAACAAGGCACAGGAAAGTTTCCCACCACCCTCGTGGTTTTTTATCGAGGTTTTCCTTCCTCTAGGCTGGTGGGGAATCAACCTTTCCCCCTATCGGTCCCAGCCGACCGGCGTTTGTAGTCGGGGTCGCCTTCCCTACCGACGCTTGGAGCCAGGAAACAGTTCCCTGGCAGAGGCGCCGGACCCTATTGTACCCCTCATCCCAACGAGTTGGGAGAAGGCTACTGGTGTGCTCTTGGAACCTGTACTATAAATAAATTATTTATACATATATAAATAAAAATATTATTTTCGAAGATTTTTTGCTCGTAAAAATGAGCGTCGAGTGTCAACGTGAAATGACACCTTAAGGCAAATATTCTTAAACTACTGTTGCGGGCGAACAATTTTTTTGATACATTTTTTTCTACCATAAAATTGATTTATTTTTAACTAAAACTCATCAAAAGTCGAGTCTCCAAAATATGTCATGTCTCCTGAAATTTTAGATGGTAGTGAATTCATACATATAGTGTTTATTTATCAGATTATAAAGAAATCGAACTTGCAACGTATTACAAGCGCATCTCTATGATCTAACAACGGAAGCTCCTCTCCAAGATTTTAATTAACTAAATTAATTTTTAAACGACAAAGTATCATGTGTAAGAGAGATAGATTGGGATTAAATGTAATATAAAGATTAGTAAAAGAAGTTTTATTTTTTTAAATTTTTAAATTTTTGGAGAAATGTCCATTTTCGCTGTAACTACTGCAAATTTGAGATTACCGTGATAAATTTTTTTAAACGATAGAGTATCATGTAAAGGAGATGGGATTGAATTTAGTGAAGATCGGTAATAGGGTTATTTTTTTTTAAACTTTTGATTTTTGACACTGCAATATGCACAGGATGATCTACAGCACAATTGGAAATTTTTAATACGATAAAAAACTAATAAATTAATTAAAACAGTTATTGATAACAT
>NW_027250405.1:0-21796 GCF_030848795.1 Temnothorax nylanderi | reverse complement strand
ACGCTCGCACGCAATGCACTGTTTCCCATATGCTCTGATTGTCAACTTCTTTGAGCACACGCAGCACGTATTATCCAAGTCTTCGTCAGAATCCGACCGCTGCTGCTTCCTTGATTTCGATTTACGCCCACTGCTCGTCGAAGGCTGCGGTTCTGTTTGTGTGGCATTTTTTTTGGGCCGGCCTTTCTTTCTCGGCGCAGTGGCAGGTGTAGATTTTGACGTCTTTCTCGTAGCAGGTTTTCCTTTTTTTTCCGCATGGATGTGACGATACGCGTATTCGTCACTAGCGGTACGGCCCTGACGGCCAGCTAACACGCGCTCGGCGTCACGGCACACGTGTTCCTGTGCCCGAGCGGTGGGGCAGCCCCCACCGCTCGCTAACTCGGGGTATAAATAGGGGACTCGAGCCGACACCAGGCACCAGTCCTGTCCAGCTCCTGCTCCCGACACGACCACTCTCCGAGACCGCTTAACCAGGTTGGGTGCCACCAACCTCGTCCTCCGTGCAGAGAACGGGTGCCCCCGTTCTCACCTGGGTGCCCCCAGAGTACGGGCCTCCCAGCCGGGTGGTTTACCTGCCCTCTCCTGCCGCTGGGTCGGGCGCCCCCGACCCTTTCCGCCGTACGGAAGACGGGTGCCCCCGTCTTCAAGCCGGGTGCCCCCGGTGTACGGGCCGCTCGCTCGGGTGCCCCCGGTGTACGGGCCGCTCGCTCGGGTGCCCCCGAGTGAGCTCCTGGCCACCTGACCGTCCGCATAAGGCAACCGTGCCTCCGCGAATCCGCCCGCGTAGTCATAAGTCTAGCGATAAGTACTCAAGGCAACCGCGCCTCGCGAATTTAAGGCAACCGCGCCTCCGTCTCTTGTCCGCGAATTCAAGGCAACCGCGCCTCCGTCTCTTGTCCGCGAATTCACCCCGCACACGTACACAGCGGCTTAGCGGAGCCACACACACACACCCAAGCACATACACTCACACCCTCCATCAATTTGTATTATCAAATAGAGAATAAGGAATAAAGTTTTTGTGAAACCAACCAGTGTCTCCACGTTTTCTCATCCTGGCCCGGCGAGCTAATTCCGAGCGGGGAAAACGCGATTGTTACATGGCGCCCGAACAGGGACCTGATCCGTGAGACACTGGTTCGTTCCCACCTGATTCATGAAGAGCTGGATTTATCAATTGTCGAAGGCCGATCTGGCGGCCGAGCTAGAAAGACTAGATATCGATTCCAGCGGCACAATCGATACCCTGCGACACAGACTCCGAGATTTTGTGGACGCTAATCCGAAGTACGAGTATTCCGCGCAGAAGGACGAGTTTGAGTTCCAAGATACGATGGACGAGAGCCACCAGAACGCCGGACCCGTTGCGCCCGACCCGGCCAAGGTCATGGATCAGATCCGGAAGTGGGGATGCCACTTCGACGGTAAGGACCCACTCGCGTTCCTAGAACGAGTGGAGGAGTTGCGCCAAGGATACGGGTACTCCGGAGACCAGCTTCTATTGGGACTACCAGAGCTGCTGCGAGGGGACACTCTCCTCTGGTACCGAAACAATCAGGCATCGTGGGACTCTTGGGAGGATTTTCAACGAGACTTTCGCAACCAATTCTTACCCCGGCGGTACCGCGCGCAGCTGTCGCGAGAGATCCAGGGACGGTTTCAAAAACCTGACGAGCCCTTCCACAAATACGCGACGGCTCTCCTTACGAGCATGCGACGAGCCGGAGGATTTTCGGCGGATGACCAACTCGAACGGCTCTACGACAATATGAGCCCCGAGTATAAATATTACATCCGACTGGATGACGTTACCAGTCTGGGGGACCTGCACGCACGCGCCGCGGAATACGAAGCTATTGAAAAGCAAAACCGCGAGCGAAAGGCAGAACGAAAGGCTCCGGCCGCTACTCCGTCAGTTGCCAGTACCACTTACAACCGGGAGGAGTGCTGCTGGCGATGTAAACAGCGCGGGCACACCCGGTTAGACTGCAAACGGCCGGCCAAGAAGTTCTGCTCCCGATGCGGCAAGGACGGCGTCCTCACCCGCGATTGCCACCCGACGCCGGGAAACGCCGCACGGGCCGGGGGCGAAGCCGCCGCCACCCGGACCCCGCCGCCGTCCGAGTAACCTACCAACCGCGGCCGCACATCTCCGTCCGCATACGACACCGCGCTATGCGAGCGTTGATCGATACCGGCTCCGAGGTGTCCTTTATTAATACTGATACCGCCCGCTACGCGGAGAGCCTCGGATTCCCGATCCGACAGGACACGAGCTCCGTCCACCTGGCAGACGGAGGTTCAACCACGATACCCGGGACCATGACGCTCCCGGTGAAGATTGGCCGGAAGGTGCTCGAGCACGACTTCCTAATCATGCCATCGCTACAGGGCGCCGTACTCATCGGCGTGGACCTGTGGGCCCGAACGGGGATCGTGCTGCGGGCCACCGCGCCACGCAAGACCGCACAGACCTCCGAATGCGGAGCCGTAGCCCAGGGACTGGCCTCCCGAACCCCCGACGAGGAACGTCGCCTCCAGGAGTTCCTAGCTAAGGAACTCGCCCTGTTTGAGGGCATCCGCGGCCCGACCGACCGAATATCACACCGTATCCGGGTCAAGACCGACCGACCCATCAAGCAACGGTACCGACCAAGGAACCCGGCCATGCAGGCAGTTATCGACCGAGAGGTAGAGAAGATGGAACAAGAAGGCGTGATTGAGCCTTTCCATGGAGCTTGGAGTTCGCCCATTGTGCTGGTCCGAAAAAAGGACGGAACATATCGATTCTGCATCGACTTTCGGCAAGTGAACGAAGTCACAGAAAAGGACGCGTACCCCCTGCCACAAGTCATGGCCACCTTGGATAAACTCCGGGGAGCCCGTTATCTGTCCACACTGGACCTTAGGAATGGATACTGGCAGATACCCCTAACGCCCGAAAGTCGGCCAGTCACCGCTTTTACCGTACCGGGAAAAGGCCTTATGCAGTTCCGGGTAATGCCGTTTGGCCTCCATTCCGCACCAGCCACCTTCCAGAGGCTACTCGACGAGATACTGGGACCGGACCTCGCACCATACGTCCTCGTATACTTGGACGACATTATTGTGGTCAGCCGCACCTTTGAAGAGCACCTCCGACTATTGGCCGAGGTGTTCCGCCGCCTCAGGGAAGCTAAGCTCCGCCTAAATCCGGAAAAGTGCCATTTCTGCCGAGACCAACTCCGATACTTGGGCCACATCGTGGATCGCTACGGCCTCCAAACTGACCCGGACAAGGTGAGCGCCGTGGCCCGCTGGCCGGCGCCGACCACCGTACGCAAGGTACGCCAATTCTTGGACATGGCCTCCTGGTACCGGCGATTCGTCGCGAACTTCTCGACGGTGGCTGCCCCGCTCACCCGCCTGACAAAGAAGGGAGTAAAGTGGACTTGGGGTCCGGACGAAGAAAGCGCTTTCGAGCGCCTGAAGGAGGCGTTGACCTCCGCCCCAGTACTGGCCTGCCCAGATTTTGATCGCCGTTTCATCCTCCAAACGGACGCTAGTTCTCACGGGCTCGGAGCCGTGCTGACCCAGCACCAGGAAGACGGGGAACGGGTCGTGGCGTATGCCAGCCGAACGCTGAACGGCGCAGAGAGAAACTACAGCGCCACGGAACTCGAATGCCTCGCGATCGTATGGGGCATCCGGAAGATGCGAGGGTATCTCGAAGGATACTCCTTCACGGTGGTGACCGACCATCAGTCCCTCCGGTGGTTGCAACGCTTGGAAGAACCCACCGGCCGGCTGGGTCGGTGGCTGTTCGAACTACAGCAGTACGACTTCGACGTACGATACCGCAAGGGCAGCCTCAACAAGGTCGCCGATGCACTCTCACGCCAGCCAGAGGTGTGCGGCGCCCAGGCCGCCCCGAGGTGCCAATGGTACCGGCGGATCCTGACCGGAGCAAGACAACGCCCTACCGAGTTTCCAGACTATCGCATCCAAAACGGCCAGCTGTTTCGTCACATCCTTCACGATGTGGATTTCCGGGAGGTCGACCCGGCGGACCAGTGGAAACGGTGCATCCCGAAGGAGGAACGGGCCCGGACCATGCAAAGGCACCACGAAGACCCCACAGCGGGCCACTTCGGGGTCGCCAAGACCATCGCTCGCATGGCCAGGCTGTTCTATTGGCCGGGGATGTTCCAGGACATCACCCGGTATGTCCGCCAGTGCCCAACCTGCCTGGCGCACAAGGCACCCACTACCAAGCCAGCCGGAAACCCCCATACGGCACCCGTCACCGAGCCCTGGCAGCAAGTGACTTTGGACCTCGTCGGCCCCTTGCCACGGTCCACCCAAGGCCATGCTTGGCTGTTAGTCATGCAGGACCGATTCACGAAGTGGGTCGAACTCAAACCCCTGCGCAGGGCCACCGCTCCGGCCGTAACTAAGGCGATCCTCGACCGAGTCATCTACCAGCACGGATGCCCCGACCAGATCATTTCCGACAACGGAACCCAGTTAAAATCGGTTCAGCTCGAGGGGGTCCTACGAGCATTCCAGATTGAGCACCGAACTACCCCCGTGAGAGCACCTCACTGCGAACCCGGTAGAGCGCACCAACCGGACACTGAAAACCATGGTAGCCCAGTATGTCGGGAAAAACCATCGGCACTGGGACGAGCACCTGTCCCCGTTGCAGTTCGCCTATAATACCGCTCGACACGAGGCCACCGGGTACACACCGGCGTATCTCAACCACGGCCGGGAGCTCGCCCTCCCGCACCCGGAAGACCGTCGCCATGCGGCGAACCCGGCACCCCACCAGACCCGACGTCGGCTCGAAGAAGCCTACGAGGTAGTGCGGGTCAACATGGCCCGAGCGTTCCAACGACAGGAAGCCCACTATAACCTGCGGCGACGGGATTGGAAACCCCGCGTCGGGGACCTTGTCTGGAAGAGGGAGTACCCGCTATCGAAGAAAGCCACGGGCTTCAACGCCAAGTTAGCCCCCCGCTATACCGGCCCTCTGGAGGTAAGGAAAATTATCTCACCCGTCATAGTCGACTTGCGCGACACCCGGGGGCGTTGGCACAGACACGTACACATCCAAGACCTCAAAAGCGCGCCGGAGCCCCGAGCCCCGTGTCAACAAACATAGGTAAACAACGCCCGGACCATTTTCGAGGAAAATGACGTCCGCATTCCTGAGTCGGAAAAACACGCGAAAGAGAAAAAGGGACATATACGTCCGTTACCGGTATATAAGCTCGCGGCGCGGAAGACTTTTCAGTTGTTTCAGAATAGCTAACGAGTATGGATCGACGTGCGAAGTTAGAAGAGCTTTTCGGCAACATCGATGATCTCGACGACCTGTGGGAGGAGCCGATCGATCCTGGGCCGACCACCAGCCCAGGGGACGCTCCCCGCCGCCAGGCCCCCAGTGTGGGGACTCGAATCCAGCGGGGTGACGCCGAGAATCGTCGCCGCGCCGCCATCTTCATCGAGGCGGTGCCGGTACGCCCGGCCAGGCGTCCGCCAGCCACCCGAGTACGGGCGAACCTGCGGCCCGCAGAACGCCCGCAGAATGCCGACCGACCACCAGCCAGGTTACCCTCCGACGCGTCCAGCCGCCGAACTACCCCACGCCCGGGGGAACGCCGCCAGGCCTCCGACCGACTCTCCGGCCAGCCAGCCGCGGCCCCACCCGGCCGCCAGGCCGCCCGACCGGCCGCAACCACGGCCGCACGGGGAACCACGGGGAAACCAGCGCCAAGACGGCCACCGAACATCGCCGAAGCCCGAGGACCGACGGCCCGAAACCCCGCCACCCCACCAGTGTGCGCCGCCACTACACCGGCCCTTGCCTCCTTAACAACGACCCGACCCCCTAACCGACCAGGCCCCTGCCCACCCCCGACCACCACGACGGCCCGAACCCCAGGAGCTTCCCCCCTCGACGACCTGCTCTGGTTCCCACTACCGACCGGCGAGAGAGTAGCCGTGCCCCGATCCGCCGTCGTCCGTAACCGGAAGTACCGAGCCCGCGCCAGCGGATCCCTGTGGGTCCTGCGATTCGACCCACGGGGCAATCTCCGGTCGTGCCAGCGGCGCTAACCATTGTATACGTGCAATAAATAAGTAGGCTAAAAAGGCAAAAATATCTCCGTATATTTCCTTCCTAACACGGGGGGGTGATGTGACGATACGCGTATTCGTCACTAGCGGTACGGCCCTGACGGCCAGCTAACACGCGCTCGGCGTCACGGCACACGTGTTCCTGTGCCCGAGCGGTGGGGCAGCCCCCACCGCTCTCTAACTCGGGGTATAAATAGGGGACTCGAGCCGACTCGAAACACCAGTCCTGTCCAGCTCCTGCTCCCGACACGACCACTCTCCGAGACCGCTTAACCAGGTTGGGTGCCCCCAACCTCGTCCTCCGTGCAGAGAACGGGTGCCCCCGTTCTCACCTGGGTGCCCCCAGAGTACGGGCCTCCCAGCCGGGTGCCCCCGGTTGGTTTACCTGCCCTCTCCTGCCGTTGGGTCGGGCGCCCCCGACCCTTTCCGCCGTACGGAAGACGGGTGCCCCCGTCTTCAAGCCGGGTGCCACCGGTGTACGGGCCGCTCGCTCGGGTGCCCCCGAGTGAGCTCCTGACCACCTGACCGTCCGCATAAGGCAACCGTGCCTCCGCGAATCCGCCCGCGTAGTCATAAGTCTAACGACAAGTACTCAAGGCAACCGCGCCTCCGCGAATTTAAGGCAACCGCGCCTCCGTCTCTTGTCCGCGAATTCAAGGCAACCGCGCCTCCGTCTCTTGTCCGCGAATTCAAGGCAACCGCGCCTCCGTCTCTTGTCCGCGAATTCACCCCGCACACGTACACAGCGGCTCAGCGGTGTCACACACACACACCCAAGCACATACACTCACACCCTCCATCAATTTGTATTATCAAATAGAGAATAAGGAATAAAGTTTTTGTGAAACCAACCAGTGTCTCCACGTTTTCTCATCCTGGCCCGGCGAGCTAATTCCGAGCGGGGAAAACGCGATTGTTACAGCAGGTTTTCCTTTTTTTTTCCGCATGGACTCCGCCTGCTCAGCCGCCAATTCCATCATTTCATGCGAGTCAGTAAGAACGGCGCTCTTTCTTCGTTTTCGTCCTTTACGAGTCTGTTGCCTCGGAGCGGCTTTAGGAAACGCTCGAATACTTTGAAGCGTCGCGCTCAAGTTCTGTGTATCACCAGGACGACACATGGAAGAAGCCGAGAGATCGAATTCGTTCTGGTCGGCTGTGTCGCGTTCGATTGTCTCCGAATTGGTTGTGTCCGGGTCGGCTGCGTTGAGGTTGACTTCTTCGGGATGAGCGGAAGTAGAAGGCATCTCCCTATCCGTAACACTGCTCGGCAAAAATTCGTATTCCTGGAAAATGTCCGGGTGGAATGGAGAAATTCCAGTGCATTCAAACCCGGACACAATATTTTGATGCGTTACGGCAAGTGGCAGTGACTTAGCCACGATTCCGGGGATATCGTATATCGTCATTGTTCTACCAGGATGCGCCGACATCCAGTTATCACACTATGCGTGTACACTTTTCTTTAACGGGCCAAAGACGGTGCGATCCAGCGGTTGCATTTTGTGCGAGCAATGCGGCGGTAATGATAGGAGAATGATTCTATTCGCTTTGCAAAATTCGAGACCAGCGATGGACAAATGTGATTCGTGATTGTCAAGTATCAGTAAAGCTGGGGCGTCGACGGAAGCACGCACATGGGACTGGAAGAACTCTAAAAACTGGACAAAATGCTCCGCATTCATCCAGCCACTTGAATTCGCTACACCTGTGCAGCCTGGTGGTCCGCCGTTAAGGAAATGTTCCTTGAAATTTTTACGGGGAAAAATAAAAAATGGAGGTAGAGAATGCCCGGTCGCTGACACCGCCATCGCCAAAGTTACGAGGGTTCCTCTTTCCGCAGAAGTCACTCGCCCGACTTGTTTCACTCCTCGACGTCCGATGACTCTATTCGGTGTCTGAACGGTTGTAATTCCCGTCTCATCCATATTCCATATGCAGTGAGTTTGGAAATGATGAGAAACGTTATTTTCGACTAAAACTGGCAACATTTATTCATCAGTTAACACACCTGGAAATGATGTTTATCCATCAGAGATCTTAGCAGCGCAAAGAACCTTTCTACATTTATTCGATTGAAACTGGTGGCACGTGCTAAACTTGTCGCTTCTGGTTTGCGTATTGATAATATTGGATGTCGTTTGAGAAAGCTGCTTAGCCAATCTTCACCGGCCATGCGAGCGGCTTCCCACGATGCTGGTACCTTCAGATTCAATTTTTTGGCTAACTCAAAGGCTAAACCACGGGTTTCCTTCGCAGATAGCCCAAAGTACATATCGTTGCAATGTACTAAGTATTCCACCAAAGTCTTTTCAGTTTCAGAGTCCATAACCTACATTTGAAATTAAGACGTTGCATGAATATAAACTTTGCTGAGCAGAGTGCATGCTTTTAAAAATTAATAATCGTTAAGTACTCACCGAGATATGTCCTTTATGTAGTACGACCACGTCATCCAAGTTTTTTATCTCATCGTTGTTCTTCTTCAACCAGTCGTTCAACGTGAATCTCCGGACATTGAATTGTTTTGCGGCTGCGGAAACGCTCATTTTATCTTTTCTCACCGCAAGAACTGCCTTCTTGAGTTGCTCCTTGTCGACGGGAGTCCTTTTGCGACGATACGTGCGTACCATTTCCCTCCTATACAAACTGACGCACGTGCAAGGGAGACAGAATCACGCCGCTCGAGGGAAACCTAACCTGAAATCGCCGTGAGCTGAAGTCGTGCGCCCGGCGCGCCACAGTGACGAGACTAGCGGACCAGCCCCGGGTGCTTACTAGCGGATAAGCCCCAAACATAAGTTTCAGGTTTGATTCGCCCACAAAATATTAGACATTAACGATAATGAAAAAACTACACTGGATTCGTGTTCAGCATGCATTACTCTTTATAATCACGTACCTCGAGATTTGGAGAGCAAATACTATTGCAGATATTACAATATTTCCATGCGCAGAAAATTTCACTTTCACCTTCCGAAAACACGTTTGCCCTCGTAAAAATCATAAAACAACTGTGCCGCAATCAACACGTAGAACTACGTCTATTAGAATAGAACATATATGGAAGAGGCATTGAACATCGAGTCTGTGTCCGACATCGTGCGAGAGAGAAACGTTAATTATGCGAGAGAGAAAGGTAGTGACAGTGATGTGATACCGGCCCGGTTTTTGGCGCATGCGCCCCCCTCCACTACGCACACAGAGTGACGCTCGGTCTATCGGTGTGTCGGCAGCGCTCGGCAGTGCCGAGTGAGAGGGAGAATATTACTCCCTCCTTGTCGCTCTCACTTAGCTCGCGCGCTCGACTGTCTACAATGCGACCGTTGGGCGCAAAAGTCTCGGGTCTTGGCGCGAAAGTGACGGGTTCGTCGAAGGAGGTTAGAGACCAACAATACCTACACAAGGTAAGTTAATAAGTATAACACTTATTTATATATTTGTGCAAGCTGCATGATGGATTCTGTTAGTCAAGGAGCTATTAAGAAACGTAGAAGTAGAGAATTTCAAAATGCCTGGCTAGATGAAGATATCTTTAAAGGATGGTTAGCTCCTCATCCTGCAGAAAATAAAGCATTTTGTATTGCATGCAATAAAACTATCAGATGTTGCAGAACAAATTTAGTTGAACATTCACAAACGGTCAGACATATCGATAACATAAAATCTTGTAATTATAAGACTGCTGATAATATTGATACCGAAAATAGCTTGTCACATAAAGATAACGTTAAACGCACAGAAATTAAATTATCAACTTTTTTTTCCGAGCATAATATAGCCTTTCAACTCGCGGATCATTTATCACCTTTGATAAAAGATAATTTTTAAAGATCCCAAAGTTGTGCAAGATTTTTCACTAGGTCGAAATAAGTGCGCAAGTATTGCTAAAAATGTCACTGCAAAACGGGAAATTGAGACAATAGTAAAATATTTAAAAACTTGTAAATTTTCTATTCTAATAGATGAGAGTACGGATATCTCAGATACTAAATTAATGTGCCTTCTTGTTCGATATGTATCACCTTCGAATAAAAAAATTACAACTCAATTATTAGAATTATTATCTTTAGATGCAAGAGATTGTTCCGCGAATAAAATTTTTGAAATATTTAAAAAATGCTTAGAAGAAAAACATATTCCTATAAAAAATATTGTTGGAATGGCATCCGATAATGCGTCAGTTATGATTGGACGTAAAAATTCTTTTATGAGTCGTCTTAAAGTAGAAGTTCCAAATTTAGTAACACTGAATTGTATTTGCCATTCATCCGCGATTGTAGCCAGTAAAGCTTGCAAAAAGTTACCTTCTTCTTGCGAAGATTTGATTAGAGGAGTTGCCACTTACATTTCGGGCAGTGCGAAGAGATGTGCAATATTGGGTGAATTCCAAGATTTTTTTGAACTTGAACGAAAAAAAATATTAAAATTGTCAGAAACTAGATGGCTTTGTTTACAAAAGTGCGTTGTTAGACTCTTAGAAAATTGGGAAGTCTTGAAAAATTATTTTTTGTTAGCAACAGTAGAAGATAAATTAAAATCCGCGGAAAATATATTACAATATTTAAATGATAATTCCATTAAAGCATATTTGTTGTTTCTCAAATACGCATTAAATTATTTTAATAATTTTAACGCACTATTTCAATCGCGTAACATTTTAATCCATAAATTATACGAAAGCAGTCAACAAGTAATTCGTCAATTAGCCGACAATTTTTTAAAGTACGATAATGTAGAAAATATTTCAATTTCAGAGTTAGATAATAATGTACAACATATAGATAACATACGTATAGGACCGGAATGTGAAAGTTTTTTAGAAACATTATCTTTGGAATGCGCGCAAGAAATTAAATTGAAATGTTTGGACTTCTATGTTACGGCAGTTCGAGAAATGCTAAAGCGTCTACCTTATAACGATGAATTTTTTAAACAGTTAAGTTTTCTAGATCCTAAAATTGCTCTTTATAAAGAAGGTAGAAATAAAATTAAATATCTAACTCATATTGCTAAGCAAGTAGAACATGTTAACATATCAGATTTAGCTTTCGAGTGGGACATATTACCATCAAGTTTTGACGAACAACAAAAAATACAGTTAGCTTCTTTACAAATAGATGAAATGTGGAATAATATATTACAATGTAAAAATTTTGACGGGAAAAAGTTGTTTCCAAATTTAGAATTATTAATTGAAGTAGTCCTTTGTTATCCTCATTCCAATGCCGAGGCTGAAAGAATATTTTCTATTGTTACAGATGTAAAAAGTAAGAAAAGAAATCGATTGTGTAATAATACTCTTTCTTCAATTTGTGTAATTCGATCAAGTCTTCAAGCTAAAAACATTAATTGTATTAACTTTCAACCTGACGCGAGGCATTTTGAACTGCATAATGCGCAAAATTTATATAAAAATCAATGCACATCTGATAATGCTTAATATTTTTTGTATTATTTTGCACAATACTTTTGAATTTTTACATCTAGCCCATCTAGCCTATATTTTCTTTCTGCATGCTGCACATTATTATTAATTTTTATTTTATTTTTCAGCGTTTAACTACTATATACATATTAAATGTTTATTTTGTTTTTCAAAGTTTATTTTTCATATATTATCTATATATTTTTAATAAAATATGTGATAAAAATGTGATATAAAATAGTAATAAGTATGTGATAAAAGCCAAAGATGCAATATTTTATTTGTAAATTATTCTTTATTTCTGTTATTGAACATGTTTTAAAATTTATTGTAACATGTTGATTACAAATAATTTTTATTTTATTACTAAATGTGCTATTTCTCTGTATTAATTTGCAAATTTTTCTACTTATATTAATTTATGACAATATTTATAAAATATGTTTATTTTGTACTAGTAGTAGAAATGTATTTTTTTTTTTAATGAAAACTGGTAAGGTTTTTGGCAGTTTTCCTTACCCTTGCAACGAATGTTGGTTTTCTTTAATAATTCTGCCAAATTAAATATCCTATTTTGAGTCATTATTTGTTTTCTTGAAATTATTTCAGCTCCCTTTCCCTTCTTTCAGCGTATTTTTAAGTCTATTATTATTAAATATACATTATAATTTATAATAAAATATAAGTTGCAAATATATTAAAATTTTTGCTTTCGTGAAAAAAATTTGTTTTCAGGTATCTTTGGCAAAGTGTTTAGAATGTTCTAATCTAAAACGTCGAAAAATCACTTATGTACAAAATGTCCGTGCGTGCGTGCGTGCGTGCGTGCGTGCGTGCGTGCGTGCGTGCGTGCGTGCGTGCGTGCGTGCGTGCGTGCGTGCGTGCGTGCGTGCGTGCGTGCGTGCGTGCGTGCGTGCGTGCGTGCGTGCGTGCGTGCGTGCGTGCGTGCGTGCGTGCGTGCGTGCGTGCGTGCGTGCGTGCGTGCGTGCGTGCGTGCGTGCGTGCGTGCGTGCGTGCGTGCGTGCGTGCGTGCGTGCGTGCGTGCGTGCGTGCGTGCGTGCGTGCGTGCGTGCGTGCGTGCGTGCGTGCGTGCGTGCGTGCGTGCGTGCGTGCGTGCGTGCGTGCGTGCGTGCGTGCGTGCGTGCGTGCGTGCGTGCGTGCGTGCGTGCGTGCGTGCGTGCGTGCGTGCGTGCGTGCGTGCGTGCGTGCGTGCGTGCGTGCGTGCGTGCGTGCGTGCGTGCGTGCGTGCGTGCGTGCGTGCGTGCGTGCGTGCGTGCGTGCGTGCGTGCGTGCGTGCGTGCGTGCGTGCGTGCGTGCGTGCGTGCGTGCGTGCGTGCGTGCGTGCGTGCGTGCGTGCGTGCGTGCGTGCGTGCGTGCGTGCGTGCGTGCGTGCGTGCGTGCGTGCGTGCGTGCGTGCGTGCGTGCGTGCGTGCGTGCGTGCGTGCGTGCGTGCGTGCGTGCGTGCGTGCGTGCGTGCGTGCGTGCGTGCGTGCGTGCGTGCGTGCGTGCGTGCGTGCGTGCGTGCGTGCGTGCGTGCGTGCGTGCGTGCGTGCGTGCGTGCGTGCGTGCGTGCGTGCGTGCGTGCGTGCGTGCGTGCGTGCGTGCGTGCGTGCGTGCGTGCGTGCGTGAGTGCGTGCGTGCGTGCGTGCGTGCGTGCGTGCGTGCGTGCGTGCGTGCGTGCGTGCGTGCGTGCGTGCGTGCGTGCGTGCGTGCGTGCGTGCGTGCGTGCGTGCGTGCGTGCGTGCGTGCGTGCGTGCGTGCGTGCGTGCGTGCGTGCGTGCGTGCGTGCGTGCGTGCGTGCGTGCGTGCGTGCGTGCGTGCGTGCGTGCGTGCGTGCGTGCGTGCGTGCGTGCGTGCGTGCGTGCGTGCGTGCGTGCGTGCGTGCGTGCGTGCGTGCGTGCGTGCGTGCGTGCGTGCGTGCGTGCGTGCGTGCGTGCGTGCGTGCGTGCGTGCGTGCGTGCGTGCGTGCGTGCGTGCGTGCGTGCGTGCGTGCGTGCGTGCGTGCGTGCGTGCGTGCGTGCGTGCGTGCGTGCGTGCGTGCGTGCGTGCGTGCGTGCGTGCGTGCGTGCGTGCGTGCGTGCGTGCGTGCGTGCGTGCGTGCGTGCGTGCGTGCGTGCGTGCGTGCGTGCGTGCGTGCGTGCGTGCGTGCGTGCGTGCGTGCGTGCGTGCGTGCGTGCGTGCGTGCGTGCGTGCGTGCGTGCGTGCGTGCGTGCGTGCGTGCGTGCGTGCGTGCGTGCGTGCGTGCGTGCGTGCGTGCGTGCGTGCGTGCGTGCGTGCGTGCGTGCGTGCGTGCGTGCGTGCGTGCGTGCGTGCGTGCGTGCGTGCGTGCGTGCGTGCGTGCGTGCGTGCGTGCGTGCGTGCGTGCGTGGTGACGCTTTTGTTGTCCGTTTATGCTCTAACTTTCGTAATTTTTGAGATATCGGGATGCATTTTTTTTAATCGATAGAGTATCATGTAAGGAAGGTTGGGATTGAATTTGGCGGTGATTGGTAAAACTGTTCTTTTTTAATAAATTTAGAATTTTTGTTGAAATGTTTGTGGTTGCTCTAACTTCCGCAAATTTAAGATATTGGGCTGTTTCTAATTTTATTATATTCTTCAGTCTTTTCTACCTCTATTTTATATACAATTTAAGATTTATATCAATTAGAAACAAAGCCATGCGATCCAAGCCTAGGTCTTTTTGGCAGCCTTATATTAGTTTGTGTATACATATATACTATATACTATATATATATATACACATAAATTTTCCAAACTACTGCGCGTTGATTAAATTTTCGGACTTAAAACACAGTAATTGTTAGAATTAAAAACCCTTCCCTCCCCGGAATTAAATCGACTCGATTTAATTAATCGGCGCGCAGTAGTTTGGAAAATTTATATGTGTATATATATAGTATATATGTATTCACAAACTAATATAAGGCTGCCAAAAAGACCTAGGCTTGGATCGCATGGCTTTATTTCTAATTGATATTATCGTTACGATCCTATTTTTCTTATTATAATTTAAGATTTAGTTGATTAGATTAAGTTTTATACGCGATCAAAAAGGTCCATATGCAAAAGTCCATATATGGACCATGTATCCTGAACTCCCAAAGTTAATATCGATTTAACATTGCGTCAATTGTTAAATTCCACTTGTGCTACTAAGCTGACCTTTTTTCAATTCATAAAAAGGTTAAATTTAAAATGAAAAAGAAATTGTGCAAATTAGAAATTTGCACTTTGCTTCTTCAACAAATTGAAGTGTGCGATTTGGAAATTTGCACATAGCAAAGTCACAATTTTGAAGTGAGAGAATAGGAAATTAGCAAATTGAATTCAATGTATTGTTACGCGTTTAAAGCTTCTTTCTGAGGAACCTTGTATTTTATTAGATGCATAATTTTTAGTTTGGCTTCCTCATAGAGGAACCTTTTTGCGCGTAACAATACGTTGTGGATTCAATTTGCTAATTTCCTACTCTCTCACTTCAAAATTGTGACTTTGCTATGTGCAAATTTCCAAATCGCACACCTCAATTTGTTGAGGAAGCAAAGTGCAAATTTCTAATTTGCACAATTTCTTTTTTAAAGTTTTTCATAAAGTTTACAGGCTGCATCTTCTTCTTGCTGTCTTCCTGTAAGTCTATCTGCCCCTGTCCTTCCTTAACTTTTTTTAATTATATTTTTTCGTTTATATTAATTTTATTCCGGAATAAACCAAATTTGACGAATTTTTTGCAATCATTTCTAATCAACCAAATCTTACAGAATTATATATGAAATAGGGGTAAAAAAGACTGAAGAATATAATAAAATTAGAAATACCCCCCGCGAATGCGCTGTTAGTTCGTTCCGGCCATCCATGTGAAGACACTGCGCTCTGCAAGATTTTCTGCTTATTCACTGTAATTTTGCTGGTAGTTTCGATAAGAGGTGAGTAATATAATATTTACATTACATAATTAAATTTGACGCATTTGATAGGCTAAAACACTATAAATTAGATTGCAAAATGATTTTAGAAACACACGTTTCTTTTCTATATATTTTAAGGTTGTAAAGTGAAATGATTGAGTTCGATAATTTCGCGCCCAAAGTTGAAATTTTGAAACTGATTGAATTTTGGAGACTGATAAAATTTTAAAGTTCTTTTTGTAATTCATAAACAATAGGTATAACGATAACTGTGTGTTAAGAGTTACCAAGACTGTTTAGTTTACAATGTAAGGTGCTTGCAGAAAAAATCGTTGCTTAAGTTTTGATTTGAATTTATAATGATCGTTATTTGTTAACACATTCACTTATTTTTATATGTGGGTACTTACTAGAGTCTAGTAATTGCATTTGTCGGTAACTGTTACTTTTAAGTTAATTAATATCTTGCAAATATTTAATTTTATATATACATATATATCAGGTTATTCGACATAAATAAATATATAAAATATAGTTTTTATATAAATATATTTGTTAACGAAAATACCCCATACGTATATATAAAATTAAATATTTGCAAGATATTAATTAACTTAAAAGTAACAGTTACCGACAAATGCAATTTCTTACAAATATTACACTCGGAAATATTAATTGTAGGCCAAACAAAAAAATACGTGTCTTCTCTTTTACGGAATTTTTTTCGGAAAGGAATTGTCAAAATAACAGGATCGTATAGGTCAAAGCATGAAAATTTCTGCAAGAGGGATCAACATAATTTTTTACTACAATTTTTTTTTGTTTATTAATTATTTTTACATCTTTACATTATTCCAAAGATCGTTCTTTGATTATCATGCAACGGCAACTCAGATTCACGCCGAGATACCGAGGAAGCATTTCCAGCGTAAAAACATCGTCGATCGCGCGAGCTAAGTGAGAGCGACAAGGAGGGAGTAATATTCTCCCTCTCGCTCGGCACTGCCGAGCGCTGCCGACACACCGATAGACCGAGCGTCACTCTGTGTGCGTAGTGGAGGGGGGCGCATGCGCCAAAAACCGGGCCGGTATCACATCACTGGGTAGTGAAGCCTAATCGTCCGCAATGCGCATACGCAGATATCGATAACCATATAGTACTATTTCATGTTAAAGTATTCAGCGAAGGAAACTAGACGTAGGGCTACGTCAACTGTCAGTTGACGTAGTTCTACGTTGTTGCTTCCAGGACAGTTGTTACTGTGCCAACAACGTAGAACTACGTCAACTGACAGTTGACGTAGCCCTACGTCTAGTTTCCTTCGCTGAATACTTTAACATGAAATAGTACTATATGGTTATCGATATCTGCGTATGCGCATTGCGAACGATTAGGCTTCACTACCTTTCTCTCTCGCACAATTAACGTTTCTCTCTCGCACGATGTCGGACACAGACTCGATGTTCAATGCCTCTTCCATATATGTTCTATTCTAATAGACGTAGTTCTACGTGTTGATTGCGGCACAGTTGTTACTGTGCCTGTTTATTTTTTATTTATTTGTTTGTTTTTGGGTTTGTTTAGTTGGTTTGTTATTTTTTTTGCGTTGGAGGGGAAAATCTTCGTTTCGCCCCTCTAAAAGTGATAATCTTCTAATTCTTGCCAAGGCAATTACCTTCCGATTTTCTCTTTTAGAAGGACAAGACATCCTGGAGCCCGTACTCCTGAATGTGTGGGATTCAATGGAGGTACATCGCATAAGATACTACCATCCATCGCCTACCCACTAAAAACCCCTCCATTTTTTTATTCTTATTTCTTTTTATTTTTTTATATTTTTAATGATTTATTTTTTCTCTAATTTTAAAAAACTAATTTAATTTTCTTTCTTTTTTTAAAGTTATTTTATTTTTAAATTTATATAATTAATTATGTTTATTTACCTTTATTTTTCCATTCCAATCCTTACGATCTACCATCCTTGTCTTTGCCTTTTTTTTAATATTACCTTTAATTTCCATTTTTGTCTTTTCTTCTTCAGTATTTATAAATGTACCATCTTTCCTTCCTATTTTGTTGTATTCGAAGCTACAGTTTTATCATTATATTCAGTTATTATCATTATTGGTTTGTGATATGAGAAATAACTGATATATCTTTTGCATTGTAAATTTTCCATGTGTCTTGTGAACACCATATCAATACATGATCCACCCAGTGTTGTTGATGATTTTTCAGATGTTAAATGCAATCCCAACTCATTTGTCATAAACTCTATAAACTTTTCGTTTTCATGCTTGATTATATCCAAGTTAAAGTCTCCGGATAGTATAATGGGTATATCTTTATTTCTTTCATTTTCCATTAAAGTTTCTTTTTTATCTTCGTTTATCCTGTATCTATGTAATTTATAACGTATAAAATTTTTTATATTCTTTATGGAGGTGTTTGGATTTATGTATACTCCCAACATTAAACATTTCTTTTTGCCAAATATGGCTTCAATTGCGCATATATCACCATATTTGTCTACATCTTCTAATTGTTTTTCATATTCATCTCTAATTCTTTTTAGCATATAAGATGTCGCTTTTGTACTCACTCCATTCCTCTCGTATATGCAAACACCTCCTGCTCTCACATCTTTTCGTTTGTACTGTGTTATCCTTTTAAATCCTTCGATATTCACTTCCTCTTCTTCATTCAGCCACGTTTCATTCAAAAATAACAAGTCGATATTTTGTACTATATTATCTGATTCCAAGTCTTCTCGTTGTGCTCTCAGGCTTTGTACATTATAACATATTAACGAATTGTTTGCTTTTAAAAGAAATTGCTTAGCTTCTTCGCAAACAGTTCTTAATTTATATTTCCGCAAACGTTGCATTTCGTTTTTTAAATCAATTATTTTTGGTGAATTGGTACCATTACTGTGATAGAATTTATAATCATTTTTTTCGTTAGTTAAAAATAAGCCCTCAATAGATGTTACTCTCGAAAGCGCAACATAAACTAGCTGTTGATCCTGACTCTTATAATAGTTAAAAACAATTTCGTTGTACGTTCCTCCCTGTGACTTGTGGATAGTCAATGCACTAGCCGGTGACAACGGAAATTGAATTCGTTTACATTTGATTTTAGACGTAATAGTGATGGTTGCATGTCTTTTTGAAATTGGAGTCCACGTTTTTAACAAAACTCCTGCTCTGCTTTCTATCAATGATTTGGATTTGCATCTTAATTTTGCACCAATTTCTTTTTTATTGAAATCCAGCCACAGTCTCTTTAAGATTAATTCGTCTTCCTCCTCGTATTCCAAATATTTCATTTCTCCTACTGCGCCATTTATTATCCCATCTTCTACGTCTATGTTACAGTTTACCATGTATGGTTTTCCCACACTCAATTTCAACATGTACGGTAATACTCCGCACTCGGTGACACTCAGTTTATATAACTTTGTTTTTGCATTTATCAGTTCTTGGTCACTAGAGTAACCCTGTATTAAATCTTTGCATTCGCAGGTATACGACTCATCTATTGACTCGACGTTGTATTTGTCTACTTCTCTATTTTGATGGAATAGGCGTATTGCACCAGGAACATGTTTGTTACACCACTCTACAGTTCTAAAACGACTCTCTATTAACTTTGTCTCGTTTTCCGTTAATGCCTCTCCGTTTTCTATTTTATTAAGTATCGTTGAAAAGACTATATCGCTTTGTCGCATTACTCTTGTCAATTCATAAAATTGGAGCGATTGCCAAAGATATGCTCCATTTATTGAGTCTCTTAACGGTTTGTAAATGGCTCTTGCATTAACTGGTGGCAGTTGTCTAAGATCACCACAGAAAATCACATTCATTCCTCCAAAAAGATCGTCAAAATTGCCAGTGATATCGCACATTCTACTGTTTATCTTGTCTAATATCTCCGCGCCTATCATGCTTACCTTGTCAATAATTACAACTCTCACTCCTGCGAATGCATTCCGATAAGTCTGTATAGTCTCTCTTGCCAATCCTGGGTTAGTTCTTCTCGAAATTGCTATCTTAAACGCTGCATGTACGGTAGTTCCTCCTATGGCTACTGCAGCTTTTCCTGTGGATGCACATGCTACGTATGCATTTGTTTTTATGTTTTGAATTTGTGCAAATCTATTCGTTAGTTCTTTTGCTTAAATTTAGTGTAAAAGTTTTACCACTTCCAGCCACTCCTGTAAAAAATACTTGAAAAGTTCTATCTGCGGTTAGCAATGAATTCATCAAAGTCAGAAGGAAATCTCGTTGTTCTTGATTTGTTCTGCGCATTCTCTTACAAAACTCCTCTGCTGTCATAACATTGTTGCGCATTCTAACTACTGCTGTCAAGTTTCCCACCTCAATACTATTTATATCATCATTATTAGCGCTGATTGTCGCCATCGATTGTAAAATTAGTTCTTGCCTTGCGTCTATTTCCTCTCTTTCCTCCTGTAGATCTTCACAAAGTCTTTTATATTCTTTCATGTGTTTTTCGATATCTACCTTTAGATATTCACCAAACTTACTCTTAATAGTTTCAATTCTTTCATCGAACAGCTGCAAGTACTTCATGCGATCAGTGATTTCTATATGTTCACATCTAAATGGGACGAATAACGTAACCATCTCGCGCTTATATTCCGTCATTTTATCTGACATCTCGTAATTACAGTAACGCAGGATTCTTGCCTGTTTTCTCTTTTTATAGTTTCTGTTGTTTTTCATTGTATACCATGCTGCATAGTCTGCCAAACATACATCCTCTATTTGAGTAGGTCTTTGTTCGTACTTTTGTATCACGTTCAAAGTCCACACATCTGTTGAATCGTTTGGTATCTGTTCCATGTCCATCTGTTTCTTCTTCTTATGTCTTTTTACACGTTCACTAGCCCACATGGTTGGGATGAAGATTACCTCTCTACTCGCCTCAGACATGGGTTGTCTTAACAAGTACCAAGCTCCTTCTTGGCAAGACATCTCAACAGTGTTCAACATACTGATTTACACTTTCCTCATTAATCCTATGAAATCTAGTTCTGGATTTTCATCCAGTAATTCCACAAGTTGTCTTTGAAGATATCTTACTCCTCTGTTGCTTTTGTTAACATATTCAACAACATATGCTGCGCATGAATATTCATCAATAATGAATTGCAAGTCCATATTTGAATTGAGTATGCTTGCTATCCATGGATTAAAAGTGTTTGTCCACAATTCGTTCATGTTTCTTTTGTAAAAAAACAGTAGGTCTTCGTATACTTACTCGAATCACATCTAAGTAGTACTTCATTGTCATATTATTATCAACTAAAAACTCTTCAATTGTATCGTAAGTTTTATTATTCAGTTTTTCATTTATTTTAAATGCCCGCTTTTTCAAATCTTCTCTGCGACAATCGTTTTTAGTGATGGGTATCAAGACGCAAGTTTGATCCATAGGCCAGTAGGGTATATTAAACCGACACTTATTGTCTTTTTTTTTAAACATGTAAACGTGTGCTTGTGCACTTGATTAGCGTATGTTTCTGGTAAATCAGTGACTGATACTGAGCACAAATCTCTGATTAGTAATATTGTTTCGTTCATATTCTCCGAAATTGCTTCTTTGGGGTCATTTTCTAGCCAAAGCAATATATGCGCGTGTGGGCTACCTCTATTTTGGAACTCAATGCGTTTAAAGAAGTCTATCACTCTATACTTTCCAAAGGGATTGTATGATTTTTTTGCTGATAAAATTCTCATAATTACCTCGACAATTTTGTTAAAATAAATGCAGCATATTACTGGATCTTCGTTTACTAAGCTGGCCCTCTGTAATGCTCGTAATTCGTTCATTGGATCTGTAAGTTCTTGCCCGTTTCCTTCTCTACTTAGTCTGTACAATGTCTTTAGGAGGTGTGGCCAGCGTATCTCGTTTGCACTCATCGTTAGAAACATTGTAGGTTTCCCAAGTTGTCTTATCATCGCAAACAAATATTTCTTCCGTGAATTCCAATATTGCATAGAGTTTGGAATAGACTTCAAAAAGGCTAGATTCTTTTCCACACATTCATCCAGGTACGTTTTATCTTCTATCATACGTCGAGTAATATTCTCAGCAGTGGCGTTTACTTTGAAAGTAGAATAGAGTCCTTCGGTAACTCTCAAACGCATTATCTTTGCAGCCATATAAAGAATATGCTGTGGTGTTACTCCGCGTCGATCTTTACGTCTAATCTCGCTTGTTGCTATTTTGAACGGAGTTACTCCGATGCCTTCTTTAAAGACTCGTGGATGTCCGTAGTATATTGCCGGGAAAGATAATTCTTCTGCA
>NW_027250404.1:0-21838 GCF_030848795.1 Temnothorax nylanderi | reverse complement strand
AATCTAAGACCGACCTAGGCTGTCTGTTCCTCCCTCTCAGTTTCCAAGCTCTTCAGCCTTTGTTGGTCTGCCCCTTGCCCTCCTCTTCCCCTCGCCCTCTCCCTTCTTTCTTTGCCTTCTTGCTGTTCACTCTCTATTTTTCCTTCATTCTCTTGCTCCATCCGCCGCCTCCTACCTTGATTTGACCCTCCTATTCGTTATCTCTCCTATTCTCTTTTCCCCTTTACCTATCCTATACTATACTCTATGCTCTGCCGTGTCTTAGTTTTCCCGTCCAGTCGCCCCTCTACACCCACTTTCGTACGTTCGTGCCTTGCCGCGCGCGCTCAACTGCCTGCACGTGGCTCGGCTCCCCCACACGCGGACGCCCCTCTACTCTCACTAGTGCTCGTGCCTAACCTGCCTCTGGCCTTGCCACTTTTCTTCCCCTTAGTTCTCCCTTTCCCTGTTACTCCACCACTCACCCCTTTCGTCTCCTTGCTCTCCTGCCTCCACACCTTCTCGCCCGTCACACTGTCCCTCCTCTGCCTCCTTGTACTCTCCGTTCACTTCGCTTTCCTCACGCTCAATTTCGCACCTGTCACCCTCAGTCGCTCCGGAAACGGAAGTCCTAATATTTTTAACTAATTAATGTTAATTAATTTTGCATATTTTGCATATTTTCAAAAAATTTGCATATTTACATAAATTTTGCATATTTATTGCATATAATTGAATAAATTTCTAATTTTTATACTTAAAATACTTGTCCAAGATAGAAAAATTAAAATGCTAGAATGGATACGCTAACAGTAGCAAATTATTTTGCATAGAGTATAGCTTTCAGCGCTTCGATTGTAAAAATAAAATAATTTAAATTAAAAAAAAATTTTTTTAAGTTTTTGTATTTGTAAGATATATATTATTTGGTTAAAGTTTTTTTATTTTCTATTTTATTTTGCATCTGTTTCTAAAAATTTGAAATATTATTAAAAAAATCATAAATTAAACAAAATATTTATAAATTACATAAATATATATCTGCATATTCTTTGCAAATTTTAACAAATTTTTTCATATTTTTGGCATATTTTTGTAAAAATCCGTGCATATATATGCGCATATATTTCAAATTTTTCGTGCATATAATTCGAATTCTATTTATAACATATTTCAAGGAAAATCAAATCGGCGTCGTGCTGATATTGTGATAGCTCCTTTACATACAAAAAAATTAAAAGTATAATTAAATATTTGTATTTTATGCAATGTATTACAACAGGACACTTATATAATACAGTAACAAATATTTGATTTAATAAAAAAATGATTACTTTTAATTACACACACAGGCACGAGAGAATTGGTATATAACTTTATCCTTGAAGAAATGCATTGTTAACATCTATAATAACAGCTACAATTTTTTTACGTGTTTTTTTTAAATTATTTCCATATTTGTTATATAATCATAATAATTAAAAAATATATTAAGATATAACAAATAAAAAATTATAGAATAAAAATTATAGATAAACAGTCACATGCATAATGTTTTAATGTGAAAAAATCTTAAAATGAGATACATTCAAATGTAGATACTTATTTTGCGTTTTATATTTGTTTATATTTTATATATATATTTATAAATCAATTTCTTGCCAAACAAGCATACATATGTTATACATCTTTTTCATAGTTTTTAATTTGCTGAATATATATCGATGTTTATTTATCTATATCTATGGAGAAAGTCTTAAAGATGAGGAAAAGTAGAAAAACTTTTTTAGCTTTGTTTAACAAGAGAAGAACTTTTATTTTTATTTTCTTACAGCTTTGCACAAATAAAATTGACTATTATTACTTTCAGCAGTTCAAAAATTATAAGAAAACGTAACTTACGTTATACAACTGAAGCAGAAATAGGTCTATTTTAAAAAGGCTTATCGTAATATCTATTTTAATCATAGTTCTTTTTATATATATTCCTTATTCAGTATTCGTAATATTAATATTTTAATGTGATTCATATCATCAGTGTCATATAAATGCAAACATTAATGCAATGTTTTCATCATCTTACAGATGATAATATTGTAAATGAAGAAAATGAATTACCAACTGTAGCAGAAATACAAGATAAAGCTCGTAAGTTAACATGTATTCTATTTCAAGTTATATCCGTGAATAATTAAATCTATTAAAAAATAAATTTTAAAAATAATTACTTATATAACGAATAGAATAAATATTTTTATAGGGGAAGAAGTATTACATAAGAAATGCAATAATGTTCCACTTAAAGAATTACAAATAAAACTGACAAAAATTGACGATAATACTCTACATAAAATGACAAAAAAAAGATAAAATTTATAAAAGAACAATTATAAAAAGGAAGTGTTCGACAAAGAAGATAAGAATATAATTAGAAGGTAATGAATTAAACGAAAAAATTTACCTTTTCTTTATCTTTAGCTTCACAATTCTTATTAAAACACACAACATAGTACAACACTAATTTAACATTAACATTGTTGAAAATATGTTATATTTTCTCTTTTTGTTTGTATATAGAGTAATTGAGCTACACCACAAGTTATATCTATTTTAAACTCAAGTAAGATACTTTTACATAAAGTAATATTAAATTACAAAGTAATATTAACATATTTTTACAATAGACATAATAATTGCTGAGAAAATAATTTGTTCGTATTGTTGCGCTCATCGCGAAGCACTCTCTCACGCTCGCACTCTCACGCGCACTCACTCCCGTGACCCGCGGAAATAAAGGGAACACCGTTTTACAAAAGGAACTCGGTTAGCGTTTATTAAAACAAGGCTCGTTACAGAGAGCGTGAACACACGTTCGAATAATCCCGCGGCTCCAGAACCAAACCGTCAGTTGTTGTTTACTCAATAATCTCGTTGCTAAGGACGCTTCGCTTCTCTTCATACCGGGCGTCTCGGACAGACTCGCACGGGCGCAACAGTATAATGAATATATAGTTACATTATTATTTATTTACGTTAATATTACTATAGTAAGTTATATAAAACAAATACATTTAAATCGTTAAATTTTCTAGTTATATAATTACCGAAACACTTAAAATAAATATTTGAGAGAGCACATATTAATTTAAAACAAATAAATTACTTTTGTATCTATTGAAAGTATTTTGGTCGTAATTTTTTATTTTAGTAAAAACATTTATACATCATATTTCTTATATTTGGTTAAGCATAAAAAATTAAAGGAAAAAGAATTAATGTTTTAGATTTTGTTTTGGATTTTTACTTATAATATACTAATACTGATGCATATTACTGTACTAATTTGTAATAATAAAAATTTTAATATGTATTGAGTGTAAAATATATTATAAACAAATTAAAAATTGAGTAATTCAAATCTGTTTTTCTTTGTTTTGATTTGGTATTAATGTCATTTGCATTACACATATAAAACATATTTATTTAATTATAATTGTAATTATTGTAATTGTAAGCTAAAATCATAATTCTTTTACTGCAGGTGAAGATGAAAATATTTATCGCATTCCTTCCGATGATTATGGCAATATTTTTGCAGATGAAATTGAAAATGAAGATATACCATATTATCCAGTGCAGTCAGTATCTGATGTACGTACATCTGACTGCTGCAGCATCTGCTTAGTAAATAAAGCAGGTCATATTTTATTTCTTGTGGTCATTTATGTTGTTGCAGTGATTGTATCTTAGAACTACAATCAAAGAGATGTCCAATTTGTAATGTGGAATATCAAAGTTATTTAAAAGTTATAATTCCATAAGGACTTTATGTAGAATGGGTTTTAAGGCCATTCTACACACCTTCCGTAACCATAAACTTAACCGTAATGTAAAGGCCAGAGCTCAGACTTTTGCATAACGCATAACGCATATGCATAAGAAATTTGATTGGTCCAAACATGCATAACGCATATGCATAAGAAATTCAACCAATCAAATTTCTCATGCTTATGCGTTATGCAAAAGTCTGTGCTCGGGCCTTAAGGATTCAACCACGTTGCTTGATTCGATTGTATGTCACACGAATCAAGCAACGCGATTGGTCGAATCCTTACGTTACGGTTAAGTTTATGATGACGGAAAGTGCGTGTAGAATTGTCTTAATATTAGTATGTAAACATAGAATTTAAAAGTAATCTTAAAATTTATGTTCAGAAAAAGATCTTTTTCTCAATGTTTTTTAATAAGTTCCATAAACAGTTCTATTGATGATTAATTTTTTTTTACTTTATAAGAAAAAACTCGAGTCAGATGAGTTGTCACGATATAATGTGATCATAAATAATTTTCGTCATTAAGGTCATTGCGTAAAAAAGTTTTAGTCGTAATCGCATTGCTACGATTCTTATGCGTCGTCTACAAGGGCAGTAAATAGTACAGAGTAATGGCTCTGGCAGACCAGCGCGATTTGCGACACGCGATGCGCGATTATCCAATGGGCGTACAGCTCTTTTCAAAAAATTGTACGCCCATTGGATAATCGCGCGTCGCGTGTCGCAAATCGCGCTGGTCTGCCAGAGCCATAAGTAGTAAGCAGCAAACAATACCAAATGAGATTTGTCCATTTTGTCGGGAGTAACGAAATAAACAAATCCCATTTCGTACTGCTTACTGCTCACTATTATAGACGATGCATTTTACGGTTGGCCGAATCGAGCAACGCGATTGGTCGAATCTTACGGTTACGACTAAAACTTTTTACGCGTGCAATGGTTTTAGTAACAAATAATTCCACAAATGATTTATTAATTTTTTTTTTTTTTTTTTTTTTTTCAAAAACTTATAAGACAAAATTCTAGTCGAGTCAGAGTTGTCATGATATAAGATCTGTTCGTTTTAGCTGAACTGGTTGCACTAATTCAGAATTTATCTTCTTTACTCCATATTGGAAGAGAAAAGATAAACTTTGAACTGGTGCAGCCAGTTCAGTTAAAATGAACAGATCTATAATGTAATCATAAATAATTTTCGTTTGTAGCAAATATTTATATAAGCTGAGTTATAATTTGAATAGTTTAATTTTAGAGTACTGAAAAATGTTAATGTTTGCAAAGCGTAGAAAATGTCTAATTGTAAGTGCATTTGATATAAAACAGTTCTGATTGTTTTAATACAACAAAATATTAAACATTTATATATTATAATTATAAGATTCTTTGTAATTTTCATAAATAAATTTTGCGAATTCAATTTTAATGTGTAAATATTTTGTTACTTCCTTTAACTTTTTATATATATTATCAATATTAAAGCCTTATGAGCGTTGATCTTTCCATTACAAATAACAAGCTTCTATTTGCGGAGACTAGAATATTAAGCTCTCGCTTAACAGATTCTCATGCTTTGTAATGGATTTCTTTTTTACATTCGATGCAACTTGGATTTCTGGTTTGCAGATTACCATTCATCTATTACTGTCTTCTGCTAAAATAAAAATGAATATGATATAATATTTAATAAGCAGTGTGACAAAATATCTTGTGTGCTGTAATCTTACCTTACTGTATAATTGTCATCGTAATAATCCAAGCTCCTTTAGGATCAACAAACAATAAGAAAACAAAATAAAAATATTTCTTAATGTAATTGTGCATATTTATCCTTATTTATCCCAGCACTTGTATAGGTTGTTTATTGTACATTATTTCTAGTGAAGATTTCACTGTAAATAGTAAAAAATTGATTAACTAATACATTATTAAACTTATCTTACATACCCTTAATTATTATCTACAAACTATGAGAATATAACAACAATACTCACTTTTAATTAAATGTGTCTTACATGTATATACATCCATTTTTTTGTTCAACGTTACTAATAAATACTCGAATTACATTGTGATAGCAAACATTGCTTATCCAACTTAATATAAGAAGTGTCAAAATCCGGTAAACTTTCGGTTTCTAGGTGTTTCATATCCTTGAATTCGATATCTACGTGTCTCAGGTCGCCGATGACGAGGTCCAAATAGTGCGCTACGTAGTTTTCGGTGTCTAACTGTATTAATACTTTGAATTCGACGTCTACGTGTCCCAGGTCGCCGAAGATGGAACCTAAGCTGTGCGCTCGTAGTTTTCGGTTTCTAGGTGTTTTATATCTTTAAATTCGATATCTACGTGTCCCAGGTCGCCGATGACGTAGTCCAGATAGTGCGCTCTGTAGTTTTCGGTGTCTAGATATATTAATATCTTGAATCGGCGACCTGGAATACATAGATGTCGAATTCCAAGTATTAATACATCTAGACACCGAAAACTACGGAGCACACTATCTGGACCTCGTCATCGGCGACCTGGGACACGTAGACATCGAATTCAAAGTATTAATACATCACGGTCCACTTATTGCTATAAATGCTTTGAAGCATTCTTTGACTTATCAATTAGTAAAATTCTTTCTTTTGATTGGTCAATCGAACGCTTCGAAGCATTTGTAGCATCAAGTGGACCGCAGCTTTTATCATGCAATATAAACCGACATTAATTATTTCCACGCGATGATATTACGCAATGATAAATTAGGAAATTTGTCATAATAACGGTACGCTAGGCAAATTTACTGAAATAGTGATGTTTCTAATTAATGCTCCGAGAAGAATTGGTTCCAGATGACAATTACAATAAATTTAATTGTCTTTGATATATCCTTTTTCTTGATAATTTTGTCCGGAAAGGAAAATATGGAAAATTTACAGTTAAGTATGACTCTGCAAAAATAATAATAAATTGTTACTTAAATATATTAATAATTATTATTACCTCGCGATGACATTACAAGAGGTTAGGAATACCGGTCTGTCATAACCGGAATTAACCGTTTTGCAAGCCATTGTATTTCTATTTGTATTTTTGCCTGGCGTGTGCTCTCTGTAAATAATCAATAATTTTATTGTATCAGTTCGTAAATTTACCTAGTGTACCATTGTTATGACAAATTTCCTAACCTATCATCGCGTAATGTCAAAGCGTGGAAATAATTAATTTATTATTGTTTTACAGTCATATTTAACTGTACATTCTCCAAATCTTTTCCGAACAAAATATTATTGCAATGACACCTCGCAACGAACACAGAATAATGTAAGCAGAAAAAAAAAACAAATCAGGGACAATTAAATTTATTGTAACTGTCATCTGGACCTAATTCTTCTTAGAGCATTAAGGGGATCCTGCAGCCGTATGATTTACCGACATTATCGTTTTTCGATGGATCTTTTAATTGGCTTTATAGAATTGCAAAAATCTTTTACAGAATTAAAGTTCGCACAAAAATCTAGGGTAACAAACGCGATTTTATATCAAAAACACCAAAAAATTAAAAATATTACTTATTTGGGCACATACAGCTGTCACCTAACGACAATATTTGTTTAAAACAAAAATTCTGCAGTTTATACATACATAATGTTTATCATCTGCCCTTGGGAAAACATGTAGGAATAATATCGTGCAAGTAGAAGTAAGATTCAATGCGTACAAAAAAAGATTCATCGAAAAATTATTTTAGTAATGCAAATACGGATGCAGAATGACAAGAAGAGCAGCAACAGTAGTTGCCGAATCTTGCAAGAGATGGCGAGCAATCAAACAAGGACAGATGTCATTTCGTTAGACAAAGACAGATATAGGGAAAACAAAATTAGAAAGGTTGACATTATCGACATCGAGGAAGTTCGCCTGTCACTGCAGGATCCCCTTAATTAGATACATCACTATTTCAGTAAGTATATCGTTTATTTAAATATTTCATAACAACCCTGCCGGCACTGGTACGTGTTAAAAACGTCATTATGACGTGTTAACTCGTCACACGTTACGTTACAACGACGTCTCAATTGGTGTTCGAAACGTAATTGCCACGTTGCTGTGACGTAACTAACAGCCAAATTCTTGGTGACAGAAACGTTGTAGTGACGTGTATTTGCGACTTTATGTGACGGGTTGAGCACCTATTTGCAACCTAAAAATAATCAATCGGTTTTGAGAAATTAAGATTAGTTTTTATTGTATTATCAAGAGACACGGTAGTGTCTCGCGCCAAGTACACGCGGAGCGAGACAGACCGTGACTCTTTTACGCGACGCGACGATTTGCAAGTACTCGAAATGTTGAGATCTCGATAACGAGTGAACGGATCAAGTTCTAAATAGGCTTGATCGATAGCTTGGGGTCGATTTGGGGGGGGTCCGTTCTTTTCATTTTTCCGCTACGTGCCCTACGAGCGGAGATATTGCGAGCAAAAGTCGAAATGTGAAAATTTTATATTAAGATACGTCGTCGTTAAGATACGTCGACGCTCTCATTCAATATATATATGTCTACAGAGAAAACGTCACTTTCACTTTTTCGACACTGGCGGCTGCCGGCGTTAGTATCACAGTGCAGTGCAGTGCAGTGCAGTACGGAGATACGTCGTCGTCTCTCAATCAATATAACATATATATATCAGAAAATGTCACTTTCACTTTTTCGACACTGGCGGCTAGCGGCGTTAGTATCGCAGTGCAGTGCAGTGCAGACAGTGCGTTTAGTGCGCTGTCATCAGTCAGTTCATCAGTTAACCTATTCTCGAGAGACACGGTAGTACGCGCGGAGCGAGACCGACCGTGACTCTTTACGCGACGCGACGGGTTGCGAGTACTCGAGATGTTGAGATCTCGATAATGAGTGTCAAGAATACATAGCTTTATCGTCGAATTCACCGATTGCAGAATACGTTGGTACAGATGACAGCGGGATGGTTTGGACACGCTTTAATACAACGTATAATATATCCGCTTATCACGTAGCGGTTGTATTGTCCGATCTTTATCACATTTCTGAGAATGTATGGGACAGGAAAAGCGTGGAAACGCACATAGAATTCGCACGGAAAGTTGCTGAAAATGCCACATTGTATTTTTGAAAGACAAGTATAAAAAATCACAATTTCCACCGAAAGTAGATCATGTTGTAGTCCCGGGTTTCCGAGACGAAGGCCTGGAAAGTTGGGGACTCGTTCTTTATAGGTATTGCTAACAATACATATAATTCGAAAGAAATTTTAATTTTTATTGGAAAGAAGATTTGCTTCTAGTAAGTTTCTTAAAATTTCACAATTTGCAAAACATACATTTTTGTATTTTTGATTGTCTTATTAAATAGCAACAGAAAAACGTTGTGTGTGATATACAGCATGCATTTACTGATTTAATGAGCAATACATATTTACAGCATATTAGTCACATTATATTCATCAAAATTATCGGTGTTATCGTTTTTACATTATATTTTACATTATATATGATTAAACTCAATACTTAGAAAAAGATTTTTGATCGGATTATTTTATTATTTTTTAGGGAAGCAGCTATTATCTACGATGAAAAGTTAGATCCCATTGCATGGAAAATTGAAGTAGCTCGCATGGTAGCGCGTAAAATGGTACATCAATTATATGGCAATCTAATCAGCCAATCCTGGTGGTCTCATATGTGGTTAAACGAGGGTATTGCTTCGTTTCTGGCAATGAAGATCATCAAAGAGGTTGTTTCCTTAGAAACTTTCTGTGCCACTAAGCATGTAAAAGAAAAGCTGGTTGATAATGCATAAAAAATTTTTTTGCTCTTATCAATTATTTTACATCTTAAAACAATTAAATATTGATTGTTGGAATTTTATCATATTTTCATGGACTGAAATATAAAGATATATTGAATTTGAAAGTAAACATATCTATTTTAAATTTGAAGTGATTTAGCTAGAATTCAAGAATTTGTTTCAAAATTTTCAAATAATAACTAGTTTCTATTAAATAATTTTAAATTATACAATAGCTAGAAATAGTAAAATGTTCTCTTATTAAGTAATTTAATATCAAAATTTTTGTCGTTAGTATATAAATTCCCAGTACCCGGATTTATTCGCAGTACAATTTCAATATGAGTCTCTCCGTTTGAATGATCATTACGATATGCCCCTTGTATCAAAAGTTGCTACACCCGAAGACATAAATTCTCTTTTCTCTTTTACTTATTACGTTAAAGGTAAGAATAAGTAAATATAATTAAATAATAGTGCACAAAAAATTTTTAAATATAAATGTCATAAAAACATATAAAAGAATAATTATGAAGAAATTTTTCTATCATCTATTTGTCTATTAGTTTGAGACGACACATTTTTTAGTGAAAGGAAAATACATACACATAATTGAAACTTAAAACTCATCTTTTTCTAAAAAATTAATTGTCTTCAATTTTATTAGAGCTATATTTAAATTATTATTTTAAACATGCTTAATTATATTTTATAACTTTATAATATTAATTGTTACAGCACCTGCATTTGTACGTATATTGGAACAAACGGTATCTCCAAGTAAATTTCAAATAGGTCTCAATGATTATTTAAACGAATAGTAAGTAAAATAACTATAATATAATAATTATGTACTGAATACATAATCAGACATAATAATTTAAGTATCCATTATAATTAAAGGTTACATAAATTAATTACATAATATATATAATAAGTGATTTTATATTTTTTAATATCTCTCTGTTATAGCCTTTAATGTTACAAATTTATCTTAATGAATTTAGCCAGCTTAGATCCATCGATATTTCGACTAACCCAGCTGACAAATTCTTCGATCTTCTACAAGCAACTCTCACAAAGACATTGAGTGAATGGTCGAAACAAAAGCGCTATCCCGTACTGGAGATGACGCGAGAATCTTTAGGAGATCAGATCAAAATAAAATTATCGCAAGAACATGTTAATGAAACATATGGGCAATACGTGTGGACATATGTGACTTATGTTACATACTCATACTCACGAAGCCCTTTTCATGAAAACAGAAAATGGCTGAGTCCGCAAAATCCACAATTTCACCTAATTATTAATAAAAACGACTGGATTATTGTCAACGAATAAATTGTCAACGAATATAACGACAAATTGGTGAATATAAATTAATAAATTTGTTATGCTTCTATATCTATTACACATGTAAGATTTAATTCTGCATAGTTAATTAATCTATTACACATGTAAGATTTAATTCTGCATAGTTAATTAATATGAAAAACAGGAAAGATTAAAAGAAACGTATTTTAACTTGTGAAATATGAAGAAATATATAAATACTAATACTTGAAATATAATAAGATTATCTAAACGTGCCTGTCTGCTTATACATAATCCGTCTTATTACAATAACAAAAAAATTAATATGAAATTTTTGTTATTAATTTGTTTTTAGGAACACCTTCAGAATATCTCGGAATCTGTTCTGAGAAAGATAGGATATACAGACAAAGTAAAAAGGTATGATTTTACTGAATGTTTAAGACAAGAAGCCGCAAAATGGGCATGCAACCTGGATTCTTCGGAGCGTACTCATAGTGCCCATCTGAAATTAACATCACTTCACAAAAAGCGGTACGAATAATACTTTATATATTATCAATAATATATAAATTATCATAGTAGTATAAAACGATAAGACGTAAAACGTAACTAATAACAAATTTTTATTCTTTTACTAAATATTCCAGACTTTCGCCGATTTGGAAGGAATGGACATACTGTAAAGGATTGATGTCAGCGAGCAATATTTCATGGAATCAAGTGTTGGATTCAGCAGTATTAGATAATAACCTTTTACGATTTTTAGCGTGCACTAAAAATCATACCGTCATCATCGGTTATCTCGATTTATTGAAATCGGGACGTTTTACTAAAGCACAACATCGTATCACAGTTTTCCATTCTATTATTGCACGACATGCGAGAAATGACTTAGTGCTCGATCATATTATAAACAATTTTTCAAATGTAGTACCTAGGTAAGAACACATTCTTTACATAAACACATATTGTTTAAAATTGTAAGTTTGTTATATGTATTAATTGTAATTTGGAATTTTGTTTTTACAGGGAGATTAAGAAGATTGTAGCGTTAACAGATATTATTAATCATCTGTATTCTTATGATCAACTTGAAAAGGTAAAGTTAAAGGTAAGGGTAAAGGTAAAGGTAAAGTTTAATGAATATAAATATATATAACACATTTCTTGATTGTGTTGAAAAGATATTGTTGCAGAAAGACAAATGTAGAATTAGATTCCAATTCCTTTAGATTCCTTTTCCACAGTATTCTTTTTCAAACTTTCTTCTTGCATTATTGCTTTATCTCCTTTTCCCTCAATCTTTCTTAATACATCTTCCTATTTTTTTCTTTGATATTTTTTCTGTCCTTTTATTCTTCTTCCTCTCTATTCGTACTTCGATATGATTCCTTTTAATTTCTTTTCTACGTTTTTCAATTTTATTTTTTTTCTCTTTTTGATCGCTATATTATTTCTTCTTTTTTGATTCGAGAAAGAAATACTTTCAGAAATACTTACGAAATTTCTTCTTCGATCATTTATATTTTTCTCACTATTTTGTCGTGTCTTCTTCTATACTGTGAACAAATTCTTCTTGGTTCGTTTTCCACAATTTTCTTCCATCTCTCTTCTTCGACTGTTTTTCCATCGTCTGAATAAATATTACAATATCGATGAATATTGTCTCTCATATTCAACAAAAATAATGCAGTAATAATGACTGTTGACATAATCTGTTTCAGGTTTATGACTACGTACAAAATAATTTCTCTGATAAAGTGTTTTCACGTCTTACCCAAAAGATAAATGGACGATCGTCAAAAATCATTGAACACGTTGGCTATTTCAAGAGCTTTTTAAAGACGAAAAGAATTAATGTTTAAAAATATTATGTACTTATCTATATGTAATATCATGTATTTTATTATTATATGAATATATTTTTATGTTTTATTTTATTCTGATATGCATTGGTCAGCGTATATGTCTAAATTTAACTGTAGCTTATGTAGTTATAGAACTACAATTCACATTACGATTTGAATAAATAAAATAAATCTAACACAAATTTCCACTGTTTTGCAGCTTTATTACATTTTAGTTTGCGCAAATTATTTTAAATATACGATACGAATATACTGTACATACGTATTTTAACAGCAGGCTTGTTTATATGTATGAAATATATTATTATCCAAATACGCGCCGTCGAAATGAAATGCCGTGAATTAAATGTTAATAAAAGTAAACGACGAAACGTACGAAGGACGAGGTTTTATCTTATATTATAGTAAATACAGGCGAAAGGATCCATACTAATCGATACTCGCACAAAGAGAAGAAACACAAAATTACATTTTAGTTTGCGCAAATTATTATAAATGAAAGATCAATATACGAATATACTGTACATACGTATTTTAACAGCAGGCTTGTTTATATGTATGAAATATATATTATCTTATCCAAATACGCGCCGTCGAAATGAGATGCCGTGAATTAAATGTAAACGACGAAACGTACGAAGGGCGAGGTTTAATCTTACTTATTGTAAATACAGGCGAAAGGATCCATACTAATCGATACTCGCACAAAGAGAAGAAACACAAAAAAATATACTCGCACAAAGAGAAGAAACAAAAAAATACAATGCACATAATATATAGATCTACTAAATGTACCGACCGGCGCCATCGCTTTTACATCACGATTATAAACACATTTTATAAATATACGTTTTGCGTATATATTTTTCCTGCTCCTCTTCCCCTTTCTCCTCTTCCTCTTCCTCCTCTTCCCCTTCCTCTTAAGCTTGAGTATAAGTGGCGGTTACGCCCGGCTCGTTGCCATCTCTTTGCTGTAACAAACAGAAATTTTTTATTTTACAAAAAATAGCGTTTTCGACTGGGCCGGGTTTGTTCGCTCAGAGAGTGAACAAACAAAAACAGAACTTTATTTATTTATTTTATTACATATATTTATTATTATTATTTTACCATATACTGCAATAAATTGTTGATTTGTACTTACGTTTTGTTGAAGTTGAAGATGTTGGTGTTGTTGTTGGTGCCGATGCTGATGCTGATGCTGGTGCTGGTGCCGGTACCTGTGTCTGTGCCTGTGCTGGTGTCTGTGTCGACACTGGTGCCGGTACCTGTGCCTGTGCCTGTGCCTGTGCCTGTGCCTGTGCCTGTGCCTGTGCCTGTGCCCGTACCTGTGCCATCTCAGTTATTACCGCGGCGAGTTTCTGCTGTAGATTTGTGTTTTCGGCTTTTAACTCCGCCACTTCCGCATCTCGTACGGACATATCATTATCGTCCATACGCATATCTTGTGCATTGTTAGCCTAAAAAATAAAATAAAAAAGTATTATATTGCTGCCGAATTGCATGCATTAATGGCGTTCCATTTTAAACTCACATCACAAAGTTGACAGCGAATATCGGAACGTAGCCAGATGCATAAAAAATATCAAGAGATCTCGCGCCAAGTACACGCAGAACGAGACTCTTTTTTTTTTATTATTACGCGACGCGACGAGTTGCGAGTACTTGAGATTTTGAGATGATTAAATAAATGTATACTTACATTCATATTAAGTTCCTTGAATTTTTCAATATTTTTTTCCATTCGCCGGTCGCGCGTTCGGCACTGTCGAGTCTAGTTCGATCGAGGCAATTGCCTCCTCTCTCCTCGATGACGATTCTTCGGTGTCGTTGGCGTCGTCCTTGCCGTCCTGCTCTGTTCGCCGGTGGATTTTTTCAATTTCGCCGCGCCGTCCACAACCTCCGTTCTTTCTTGCTTCTCCTGCTGCTTTCCTTTCGTGGATTCCTTTATCGAATTCCCTGCCCACGTCCTCGCGACTATTGTCAACTTGCACACTTCGTCCTTGTTGGCGGATCAATGCGAATCGATGCAGACAGTAAACCGCGGCAACCGCGCTATACTAGTAATGGCCGACTGCCGAGAGGACCCGCGCTCATGTAGCGTTATAGATCGTTTTTTGTTTTTAAAGGTAGATTTTTATAAAGACCGTAACCGTTGGCTTAAGTCGTAAACTCTAAGAAATTGACCAATGACAGTTGAATGTGAGAAGAATAATCAATTGTGATTAATTAATTTCTTAGAGTTTAATTACGGCTTAAATCAACAGTTACGGCCTTCATAAATCGGTCTTATGTTGTGATAATGTCCCATGAAGCGAAATTCGGAAGCGCAATTGACGCTAGCCAATCACAAGACCCTTTTCGTAGATTCGTTTATTGTATCTATCAAAATAATGTATATTATTGGCACGCACAGGCCTAGTTTACATCGATCTCTTGATACGCGTATTAAATAGTAAATAACTAGTAAATTAGTTTTATTATTGGCTGATCAGTTTAAATATACTATTTGATACGCGTATCAAGAGATCGGTGTAAACTAGGCCACAGATTACGCTTCCACGTTTTCCGTTGCATAAAGAAATCGGCGGAATGAACGTAAAAAAAAGATCGAACCAATTTTCGAACGTTCTGCCAATTCCGCATTGCGCATGCGTTTCGTACCATGGAATCACATTAAAATTGCAAACACGTATTGTTGATCGATACGCAATTATCGACCTGGGATTACCGACTGTGATATAATTTGTGCGATTTCTTAAGTTTTATGGTTGTGGCTTAGACTTTATGTGTTAGTGACACGATCTGATTGACTGCAGTGAATCGAAGATTAATCGTGTATTAAACACATCATAATAAAGTAAAGAAGTAAGTAGAGGGTATTTGTTACCTTTTCAGTGTATAGTTATATATATATATTAAATATTAAATATTTATGTATTTTATAGGTTGTGTCTGACATTCAATGTGCAACTGTGTGTTTGCGTGTCTTGAGGTATGTATTTTGAAAAATGCATGTTATATATTATAACAGTTTTATTAATCTTGGTAGCGCTATCTCTCTTTTACCTTGCCGTCTTGTGTACAGTCTACAAGTCGCTTGAGGCTCAGGCGCGTATAATTTATTATTTATAAATAAACAGTAGCTTTCTATGTCATCCATAACGTATTATTGTTGACATGTTTTTTTAAGTGTATCCCTAGGTCTAATCCATTGATAACTGAAACGATCCTTTAATTAATTGAACAAAAGTAGAATTAAGTAGTTATTGAAATTAAGAAAATTCAGGTTGATCTTTTACAAGCAAAAGCGGGAACATTGATCTACATATTGCACGTAGCAAGCCACGTAAGACGCGGTAAAGATAAAGATCTATACAGGGTGAGGCAATAACTATTACCACATTAAATATTATTTTAATCTATAGGCTCAGAGAAAAATTATTTTAGTGTAACTAAAATAACTAAAATTGTACGGTACAAAGGGGGCTATCTATAGCGACAATAATTTTGTCCATTGATTGAATGAAATTTACCTTTAAAGAAGATAATAAAATTTACGTTTAAAGATGTTCGAAGTGATGGCCATCATTATCGATGCAACACTGGATTCTTTCAATCACTGATTGGCTTGCTCTTTTAATAATGTCGGGAGTTATTGATGCACAGGCTGTAATAATCCGTTGTATGAAAGAATCCAGTGTTGCATGTATAATGATGGCTATCACTTCAAACATCTTCTTTATTATCTTGTTCAATGATCTTGTGTCATAAGTTCTGAACTTGTTTTCAGCTCCTCTATCATATTATGGAAAAAAATGTACCAAATCAATTTTAAAAAATGAAGACCTTGATATCTCCGAAGCGTCTCCACCTGGACAAAAATTATTGTCGCTATAGATAGCCCCCTTCGTACCGTACAATTTTAGTTGTTTTTTAGTTACACTAATTTTTCTCTGGGCCTTATAGATTAGAATATATTTAAGGTGGTAATAGTTATTGCTTCACCCTGTATACTACTGATATAAGAGTAAAGTATCAGTTAAATAGAGATAGCGAATTGGTTTTAGTCTTAAAATATTCCTCAATTTATGTGTTTCTGAAATATGCATGAGATTTTCGTATGCATAATGAGATTTTCGGGTTTATCCCCTTCAGCCGACTCAAACGTGAGCACCCCATATGTACAAAAGTAAAGTACCAGTTAAAGTACAAATAGCAAATTAGTTTTAGTCTTAAAATTTCCTCAATTTATATGCTTTCAAAATATGTACAATGAGATTTTCATGTTTATCCCTTTTGGCTGACCCAAACGTGAACATTCCATACGTACAAGAATAAAGTACCGGTTAAAATACAGATAGCAAATTAGTTTTAGTCTTAAAATGTTCCTCAATTTATGTGCTCCCAAAATATGTACAATGAAATTTTCATGTTTATCACCTTTGGCCGACCCAAACGTGAACACCACATACGTACAAGAGTAAAGTACTAGTTAAAATACAAATAGCAAATTGGTTTTAGTCTGAAAATGTTCCTCAATTTGTGTTTTCAAAATATGTACAATGAGGGGTTTCCATGTTCATCCCCTTCGGCTGACCCAAACGTGAACATCCCATACGTACAAGAGTAAAGTACCAGTTAAAATACAGATAGCAAATTGGTTTTAGTCTTAAAATGTTCCTCAATTTATGTGCTCCTAACATATGCACAATGAGATTTTCGTGTTCATTCCCTTCGGCTGACTCAAATGTGAACACCCCATACGTACAAGAGTAAAGTAACACTTAAAATACAGATAGCGAATTGGTTTTAGTCTTAAAATGTTCCTTAATTTATGTGTTTCCAAAATATGCACAATGATATTTTCGTGGTTATTTGACACCTTGTATAATTAAAAACGCAAACTTTTTATTACATACACTGAAAAAAAAATTGCTAGATTCAAGAAAATTAAATTTGAATTAAGAAAACCATTGTTTTGACTATTTGCAAGAAAATTATTTTCATAATTTGAAACATTTGTATTTTTAGAAAGAAAAAAAAACATTTATTAATGTATAAAAATTATTTCTTTAAAGTAAGTAAATGTTATTTATTAAACAAAAAGTATATACTTTAATTGAATAACTAATATTTTAAACTATAAAACGCATTACAAATTAAAAGAAATTTTGTTTTTCAAATAAATATGCAAATTTTTAAAATAAGTAAATCTTTTTTTTTAATGAATCAAAAGGTTTGATCTCTACAGTAGTAATAAGAAAATATATTTTTAAACCAAAAAACTGCTATTTTGAACAAAAAAAATTATTACTAAAGTTAAAGTAATTTTTTGTTTTAATTAAATTGTTAGTTGAATTAAATAAGCAATACATTTTATAAACCTTCAATAACAAAATATATTTTCAAATAAAAAATTGTAAGTGACACTGACAGCAATCAAAGCAAAAAAAATGAGCATGATCCGTGTGGGGGCACATTGACCCTTCTTATCCGGCTACGGCCTTTAATAAAATATTTATTTAACTTGTTTTATTAATATTAAAAAAGGCAATTTTTTTCATGTTAAAAAATAAATTGCTGTTTTTGAGAAAATAATATTTAAATTAAAAATTTGTATACTTAAAAACAAAAAAATAAAATGTTAAACAAATATTTCCAATATTTAAATAAATATTTGTAAGTATAAAATAAATTCTTTATAAAGTTACAAAATATTTCTTTAAATCAAGGAAATAATACTAAAATAAATATATTTACTTAATATAAACAAATTTTTTTTTCAGTGTACATATTAAAGGAAAATATATGTTTAATATTAATGAGAGGTTAACTTAAGATTTATTGATTTAAATGGTTATCAAACGTTTTGATTCTGTAATTATTATCAGTGTATAGTTATATTTTTTAAAAAAAAAGGTAAAAAAAGGCGCCAAGTACACGCATAGTAGTGCATATGTATTATTATGTTGTTACCTCGAAAAAAACAAAGTGGTAGTATTATACCTTGAAATAACACCCTATACATACTGTTTATAAAATGCGTAATACTACAAAAAGGCGTGATATCCGTACAAAATTACCTTTTTTAAAAAAAAGGTAAAGAAAGGCGCCAAGTACACGCACAGTAGTGCATATGTTGTTACCTTGAAAAAAAAAAACAGTGGTAATATTATACCTCGAAAAAACCTAAGTAACAAGTGGTAGACGTAATCTTTGTATCTCGAAAAATTTCTAAAAAACCTAAGCAGTATATATGTTGTTACCTCAAAAAAAAAAAAAAAAAAAAAAAAAAACAGTGGTAATATTATACCTCGAAAAAACTTAAGTAACAAGTGGTAGAAGTAATCTTTGTATCTCGAAAAATCTTGAAAAAACCTAAGCAATAGTATCTTTATTTCCAAAAAATTATAACTAAAGTGATACACATCTCACAAAATTACGTTACCTCATCAAAAATAAGTCACGCTTCAAGTGATCTATTACAATTACAAAAAAAAAAATGATATCTCTTTAAATTACAGCGCCAATTACAGAGAACATACACTGAGAAAACAAATTTGTTAATCTCAAGAAATATTTAGTTTGATATGTTCAACTAAACATTTTAGTTAGTTAACTAAACATTAGTTGAATTAATTAATTCTTAATTAAAGAAACGAAATAAATTGTTGATACAACTAATATTTAGTTAACTAACTAAAATGTTTAGTTGAACGTATCAGACTAAATATTTCTTGCGATTAACAATTTTTTTTTCTCAGTGTATTTTTCGAGATGCAAAGATTACGTCTTCCACTTGTTACTTAAGTTTTTTCGAGGTATAATATTACTGTTCTTTTTGAGGTTAACAAATTTTATTTATATTTAAATACAAAGTTTATTTTCAATAGAATAACAGATTGAATCATGAAGAATTACAGAGGTAACAGTACAAAATACAAATATTTTATTAAAATATTTAAACCCAACAAGGGAATACAAGGTATTTAAATACAAAGTTTATATATGTATTTTAAAATATTTAATCGCAAAGAATTACAGAGGTAACAGTACAATATACAAAATAAAAATATTTTATTAAAATACATAAATTTTTCTTATAAAAAAACTTGGCGCTGCTAGAGAGAGAGAGAGAGAGAGAGAGAGAGAGACCTTTTACGCATGTAAATATTACTTATTCTATACTTAATTGTAATCGCTTTTACAATGTTTAACGCACTTAAAAATCTAAACTTATCCTATACCTAACCACATTATTCACCGTCACACATACACACACACACACACACACACACACACACACACACACACACACACACACACACACACACACACACATTACCCATACCCATATCACTCGCTCGCACATACACACCACGCTGACCTAATTTCAAGGTCTAGCAGCGCCAAGTTTTTTTATAAGAAAAATTTATGTATTTTAATAAAATATTTTTATTTTGTATATTGTACTGTTACCTCTGTAATTCTTTGCGATTAAATATTTTAAAATACATATATAAACTTTGTATTTAAATACCTTGTATTCCCTTGTTGGGTTTAAATATTTTAATAAAATATTTGTATTTTGTACTGTTACCTCTGTAATTCTTCATGATTCAATCTGTTATTCTATTGAAAATAAACTTTGTATTTAAATATAAATAAAATTTGTTAACCTCAAAAAGAACAGTAATATTATACCTCGAAAAAACTTAAGTAACAAGTGGAAGACGTAATCTTTGCATCTCGAAAAATACACTGAGAAAAAAAAATTGTTAATCGCAAGAAATATTTAGTCTGATACGTTCAACTAAACATTTTAGTTAGTTAACTAAATATTAGTTGTATCAACAATTTATTTCGTTTCTTTAATTAAGAATTAATTAATTCAACTAATGTTTAGTTAACTAACTAAAATGTTTAGTTGAACATATCAAACTAAATATTTCTTGAGATTAACAAATTTGTTTTCTCAGTGTATGTTCTCTGTAATTGGCGCTGTAATTTAAAGAGATATCATTTTTTTTTTGTAATTGTAATAGATCACTTGAAGCGTGACTTATTTTTGATGAGGTAACGTAATTTTGTGAGATGTGTATCACTTTAGTTATAATTTTTTGGAAATAAAGATACTATTGCTTAGGTTTTTTCAAGATTTTTCGAGATACAAAGATTACTTCTACCACTTGTTACTTAAGTTTTTTCGAGGTATAATATTACCACTGTTTTTTTTTTTTTTTTTTTTTTTTTGAGGTAACAACATATATACTGCTTAGGTTTTTTAGAAATTTTTCGAGATACAAAGATTACGTCTACCACTTGTTACTTAGGTTTTTTCGAGGTATAATATTACCACTGTTTTTTTTTTTCAAGGTAACAACATATGCACTACTGTGCGTGTACTTGGCGCCTTTCTTTACCTTTTTTTTAAAAAAGGTAATTTTGTACGGATTGAAATATCTCGAAACTTTATATATTTTCTCACATATATTGAAGTACATAAAAAAATTTTTTTTGTTTTTCTTATTTATGGCGACAAAATGGCAACTGTAAGGGTACCCCATAGAAATCTGGTTGACATGATATATCTCGAGTTAGAAACGTCTGAAACAAAAATTCAAACGGGATATTAAATATAAGTAAGTGGCTATAGCCGGTACTAGAATTAAACATTTTGGGTAAAAAGAAACAAAATGGCGGACTTTTGAATATCTCGAACCTTTTTTTGCAACTAAAATTGTTAAAAAAAGGGTTAAAAATAATTAAAAATTTATGATTCTAGTACGGGCTGAAACTACATATGTGCTGAACAATCCCTGTAAATTTCAGCCAATCGGTTAAATAGTTTCTCCAAAATCGTGTCAACCAGATCGAAAAACGAAAAGTGTTTGTACACTAATTCTACATATATATAGTACACGAAAATGGTGTTTTTAGAAAATCGAATTTTTCACCAAAATAGACGTATAAAGCCCCCTTAAGAAATTGACCAATCACAGTCGATTGTTCTTCCACATTCGACT
>NW_027250403.1:0-21911 GCF_030848795.1 Temnothorax nylanderi | reverse complement strand
ATTTTATAGATCAAGAGACACGGTAGTGTCTCGCGCCAAGTACACGCGGAGCGAGACAGACCGTGACTCTTTTACGCGACGCGACGATTTGCAAGTACTCGAAATGTTGAGATCTCGATAACGAGTGAACGGATCAAGTTCTAAATAGGCTTGATCGATAGCTTGGGGTCGATTTGGGGGGGGTCCGTTCTTTTCATTTTTCCGCTACGTGCCCTACGAGCGGAGATATTGCGAGCAAAAGTCGAAATGTGAAAATTTTATATTAAGATACGTCGTCGTTAAGATACGTCGACGCTCTCATTCAATATATATATGTCTACAGAGAAAACGTCACTTTCACTTTTTCGACACTGGCGGCTGCCGGCGTTAGTATCGCAGTGCAGTGCAGTGCAGTGCAGTGCAGTGCAGACAGTGCAGACAGTGCAGCGCGCTGTCACAGTCATCATAGACAGTCAGTTAACCAGTTAACCTATGTGCATAAGGCTGCGTTCGGAAACGTCACCCGGGTACACGCGGGTATATATTAATATACATCAGATTGTTCATGTTTTTGTGCTGTTACAGTTCTATGATTTAGAGGAACTGTTTCGTAACGGTGGCCCCGTGCCAGATACAAATTACATATTCCTGGGAGATTTTGTCGATCGGGGCTAGCTTAGAAACGTTTACTCGTCTGCTCACACTTAAAGCTAAATGGTCCGACAGGATAACGTTACTACGCGGTAATCACGAAACTAGACAAATCACGCACGTTTATTTGGATTTTACGGTAAGTGCGCAACGATACTTTCTTTTCTGGGCTTTTTTTATTTGTGTATAATAAAGCTTTGATTTCATTGGTCTCTTCATTTTCTGTTCTAGATGAATGCCAAAACAAGTACGGCAATGCTAATGCGTGGAAGTACTGTTGTAGGGTATAACTCCACTTTTGATTACGCTCGAATAAAATTCTGTTTTAGTTAATTGATGAACAGGTTCTTTGTGTACACGGTGGATTGTCTCCAGCTATTAGAACACTAGATCAAATTAGAACGATTGAAAGAAATCAAGAGATTCCACACAAAGGTATTAATTGTATAAAGTGATATGTCATTGCAAAAGTTACATAATAATTAAAAGTTACATGACTGGATATTTACTGTTATTGTACAATAATAATACAATAATAATAAAATATCGTTGCTTAATTGCCATATTACAGGTGCTTTCTGTGATTTGGTCTGGTCCGATCCAGAAGATGTAGAAACATGGACAGTAAGTCCGCGTGGTGCAGGCTGGCTGTTTGGCAGCAAAGTGACTTACATGTTCATGGAAGTGAATGATCTTAAACTCATCTGTAGGGCGCACCAATTAGTTCAGGTAGGTATGTCTTTGCTCAAATATTTCTGTCGCAGATTTTTTTAAATATCTCGGAAGTATGTATTGATGACGCATATTTTTATCATGCAGGTTATAGGTACATGTTTAATGACAAACTCGTCACAGTGTGGTCGGTCCCAAATTATTGTTATCGATGTGGTAACATAGCTAGTATCATGCAGTTCACGACAGTGGATCAGAGATCACCAGTGCTGTTCCAGGCAGTGCCTGATTCCGAGAGAGTAATCCCACCTCTAATGCCCACTCCGTACTTTTTGTGATCTATCTTAAGTGGCTCATCTGTACGAATGCGGAAGAGAAATGTCTGTGTCTAGACTCTACGGAATCACATGATTTGATTGGCCGGATCCAGGCTGGTACCATGACGGACCCACACATTCATGAGAATATATCATTGATTATATACATATTACTTTAGAAAATTTTGATTCCCTTAAAAGAAATTATTTGATGCGTTCTACGATCAAAGTACGATACTTAGAGAGGACTGAATTGTCGTGTGATTGATCTTATTCAGGGAATGTTCTTCAGATTTTTTAAGAACTTTATCAGGTTTTACATGTTGTAAAGTTAATTACATGTTGTAAAGCTAACTTTTATATATCTACATAGTATCTGCCATTGCATCAGCCTGATTTTTGTAGCTCGAGAAAAAAAAAGAAAACGATATTTTGCATCAGAGCAAATGTGAACATCCTGTGGTATAGACGCTTTTGCTGTCTACTATGTACATTCTGTAGAGCATTCATATCTCAGAGCAGCATTCTGGACTTTAATGTTCAAAAGACTAAGAGCTTTTAAATAATTTATGAGCGCGAATAACGCAAATAGTCCAGTGCTGTGTGTGAATATAAAAAGAAAAGAAAAGAAAAGAAATATCACGTTTAAACATTCCGGCAAAAAGTACACTCTCTGAGTACAGTAAATGCTTCTCTGACATTACAATCGTTGTGCGTAGAATTCAGATTTATTAAAGCGTGAGCATATATAGTACTGTTAAGGTCTTCCTGAACATATAAATGATCTGTTGCTGGTTTAGGTACTGTGTGTGCTGCGTACCGTTCTTTTTTCTTCTAAATGCGCAATCGGTGTTCTTAGCAAGAATCGTAAATTCGGCTCTTTTTCGCCGAAGTACAAATAGCGTGTAGCAGTAGCCAAAGTTTTCCTGCTTAGGTAAGGAAATCCGATAGCGGGATCGTTATAGCATCTGTAGAGAGTTGTCTTATTATTTTTATGCACATGGCATTTTTTTACGCTTAATTTTAAGAAATTCCGAGCTCAAATATTGTCTTTAAACTACCTTGACACACATTAATGTTCTTTTCAAGAAAGATATCCACCGTTCGTTCGTCACACACACTTCTCTCTTCTATATATATATATATATATATACATATATGCCAAATCGCTGACGTATTGAATAATCGTAATTAGCTAATTGTCATAAGTTCATTAATGTAGGGAGCAACTTGAAAAGAAAAAAAACCGAGACCCTTAGCAATGTGCCTCTAAATTAATAAGCGTTTGTGTAATATAATGATACGATATTGATTTGACATAATTAATGGAAATGCACCGGCCATTGCGTATCATAAGCCTGAATTCTGACCATCGATTTTTGCTAGCTCACGATAATTCCTAAGCGATCACAGACCCGACAAATATGGCATTGACATTGTGGCACAGGCTGTCAAGTTGAGACTACTCTATTTTGAATTTTGTGATATAGACCGAAGGAGGCGTGTGCAATGGTCCTGTCGATGTTTATAACGACTCTCCTTGTCGCACCATTCGAAGAGGTGTTTTGTGAAGACCCGTTATTCCAAGAAATGTAATAAACTTTTGAACAGTGCCTTCAGAACTATAACACGACGGTCTACTAGAAGTATAAATGCTTTCTTATTCTATTTCATAAGCCTTCCGCTATTGTTTTGGAACGAGCCTTTGCTTTTTCGCGAAACTTTTCTACGATATTTACGTTTTACGATTTTACTACCTTTTAGGTCTACTCTTACAATTTTACATCACGCGCGCGCGGTATATTCTCTATTTGTACTACATATTATAACGTACAATTACAATTGCGCGATACTTTACGCGAGTAATGTATTACATAAGGTAGAGAGGAGCGCATCTAGAACGAATTGGGACACGGAGCTTGCGTTACAAACTCGACTCGCTACATTTGCAGCCTCCGAGTCGTGAAACGGTTTTGCAACGACGGGAACGCCCTACGTGCGGTACGGACCCTGGTGGAAATCTTCTCATGGGTAGGCAAAAAGGGTAGGCAAAATTATAATTCTTTATATTTTAATTAGTAACTTCACTATCAATTTATTTTGTAATTACGCATTATAAAGATATTAATTACAAAACAGACACATTAAAATAAACTACAGCGATAAACAATATTACACATTGATCTTTCATTACCCTGGTGGAAATCTTCTCATAAGTAGGCAAAAAAGGGAAGATACTCATGGGGAGAATTGGGACTTTTTTGCCTACCCATGAGAAGATTTCCACCAGGGGATATCATTAGAAATCCTTAAAAAAAAAGAAAAGAAGTATTAGCCTCTGTATCTATTGGGGTGTTCGCGGCGTTTCGTTTACCGGAATGCCTCTGTCTGTGATCGCTTTAATCTTATCGAAGTGTCCAAGCGCTTGCGGCGACTCGATATTAATAATCGGTAAGCTCGCGAGAGAGAGAACAAATAAAGACAATTTGCAAGATAAAAATAAAATAACGAAGACTAATTTAGCTTAATGTGCTCCGTGCGGGAGCTTGAACACTGCGCATAATCCTTAAAGATCTCACAGGTAGACACCATTTTAAAAACGATCATCATGTACCTTGAAAGTATAGACTTTGTTATGTTAATGTAATGAAGAACGTCTGTAATAAAAATGCGCAAAAAATCGCACTTGATCGCATTGTCAATAATAGAGAAGAACACGATCGCATAGTGCAGACCAAACGCTTTGGACCAAACGCTATGGTACATGAGCATATTTACAGTTCGAAGACCAAGAGGCAGAGCCGCGGGGATATGACGACAAGAAGAAAGATGTCGTCAGCTAACTACCATTGGGGTAGACGAGGCAGAAGACCGAGACAGTAACATAATTATTTTTAAGCCGTATTTTTAAGCAGTAATATAACCCGTCAGTATTATATATTCGTACCTCTGACCATACACATATGAACACACACATACAAAGTGAATATGTGAATATGCTACGTTTCTTATACATACATGAAAACATAATTGCTAAATAAACATTTAATAAAACTATTATATTGTTATTTACTTCATACTTACCAAATCAAGTTTTATTTAATATGTATAATCTATTGTAACTGTAAATAAATTTATTATTTACTGTATAATTAAATGCTGGTACATTCAAGAAATTTGTAATTCTGACCTGGATTTATATCCTGTCTAAACTACACATGTATGTTTAAATTGATGTTTTACCTAGTTATTGCACCAATAATGTTTAAATAAATCGTAGCTTTAGTTTTTAACGCAGGAAAAGAAAATTTAACGTTTAAGCGCTAACCAATGTTGATGCATTTTTCTGAAGAAATACATATTGATTTTGTTGCATATTCGAAATCTAAAATCCGAAGCATGCTAGAAGCACTTTCATTATCTTCAATGTGTCAGGTATTTTAAAAGAACACTAAATTTATCTTTAAAAATAGGCAAAATTCAAGCAGCTGTAACTTTGTTAAAAACGAATAAAATTTAAATTTAAAAAAAGGATTTTAAAGCTTGAAATATCTACTTTTGAAGGTTTTTATCGTGGATTGAATAAGAAATGAGCATTTTGACTTTGATTGCTCATAACTTCCTTAAAAATCATCGTATTGCAATTCAAAAAACAGATTCTTAAAGCTGAAACTTTGCTTTATTGAACGGTATAATTGCCAAATTTTTTAAAATAACAAATAGACATGATACAAATGGATGAAACCAATGTAAATTATTTTTAAATGCAGAGTACTTAAAAGTACAAAAAAACATAAAGAATAAATTTGTTTTATTTGTATCATGTCTACATGTTATTTAAAAAAATCTATTTTCTTAGAAATAATAGTCTGTAACACCTTTAGCTTTACAATCTGTACATACTGTTTGTAAGATATATTCTTTATAAGACTAGTTAGAAGAGGATGCGTAACACTACAAAATGCATGATATCAGTACAAAATTACCTTTTTCAAAAAAGGTAAAAAAAGGGCGCCAAGTACACGCGTGGTTGTTACCTCGGAAAAAAACCAAGTGGTAGTATCATTAATTTTATCTCACAAAATTGTCTCACAAAAATTGTCTCACAAAATTGTCTGACAAAAATTGTCTCACAAAATTATTAAATTACAAAATTGTTACTTTATTCAATCCAAGTGATATCTATCTCGAAAAAACCTAAATAACAAGTGGTATCTATTTAAAAAAAAATATGTGAAATCTTTTAATACTGCGCCAATTACAAAGAGAGAATATATATATATATATATATATATATATATTACAGGTATATTACAGGTATATATATATATATATATATATATATACCTTATAACAAAATTATTATTATATCACGAAATTGCGTTACCAAACTCAATCCAAGTGATATATATATTTCAAAAAAATATATGAAATCTTTAAATTACGCCAACTACAAAGAGAATATATATATTGCTTTGAAAAATAATTGTAGTGCAACTACTCTTAAAAAATAAAACAAAATTGTGTTACCTAACTCAACCCAAGTGGTATGTATCTTTGTATTCCTGAGGATCTTTCTATCAACCCAAGTGGTAGTAGTTTTAATTCTCCTTGATAAAATTATAATATTACAAAGAATCATTTAATCATTTTAATCACAAAGAATTAAAGAGGTAACATTATAAAATAAAAATATTTAATTAAAATAAAATAAAATAATTTTTCTTGTAAAAAACTTGGCGCTGCTTTTTTAAAGTCTATCCAGACAAATTTGCATCGCGTATAAACATAAGCGTAAGAAATTGATTGGTTCAGATATATGTGCAAAAGGAAATAGACCAATCTATCTCTTTATGCATATGCTTATGCACCTATGCAAGTTTGTCTGGTTTAACCTTAAAAAAGCAGCGCCAAGTTTTTACAAGAAAAATTATTTTATTTTATTTTAATTAAATATTTTATTTTATAATGTTACCTCTTTAATTCTTTGTGATTAAAATGATTAAATGATTCTTTGTAATATTATAATTTTATCAAGGAGAATTAAAACTACTACCACTTGGGTTGATAGAAAGATCCTCAGGAATACAAAGATACATACCACTTGGGTTGAGTTAGGTAACACAATTTTGTTTTATTTTTTAAGAGTAGTTGCACTACAATTATTTTTCAAAGCAATATATATATTCTCTTTGTAGTTGGCGTAATTTAAAGATTTCATATATTTTTTTGAAATATATATATCACTTGGATTGAGTTTGGTAACGCAATTTCGTGATATAATAATAATTTTGTTATAAGGTATATATATATATATATATATATACCTGTAATATACCTGTAATATATATATATATATATATATATATATATTCTCTCTTTGTAATTGGCGCAGTATTAAAAGATTTCACATATTTTTTTTTAAATAGATACCACTTGTTATTTAGGTTTTTTCGAGATAGATATCACTTGGATTGAATAAAGTAACAATTTTGTAATTTAATAATTTTGTGAGACAATTTTTGTCAGACAATTTTGTGAGACAATTTTTGTGAGACAATTTTGTGAGATAAAATTAATGATACTACCACTTGGTTTTTTTCCGAGGTAACAACCACGCGTGTACTTGGCGCCCTTTTTTTACCTTTTTTGAAAAAGGTAATTTTGTACTGATCTATACTTACGTACAAAGAATTTTTAAAGGGACAAAAGCTTATTTATTATTATATCAAATTATGTTCAATTAAACATGATTATATATGTATAAATCATTTTTTTCCTTCAGAAATTTTTTCAATAAAAGCTTGTGTAAATCTATAAAACCATATAGAATTTTGTTTTAAATTATATTTTATTGATGCATTTATATGAAAATGTATTCGATAATTTATCAGATAACAACTCAGGATCTTCAAGCTCCAGTAGTGGCTATAGTTCCAGATTAAACTCCTTTTCAAGAAGTTTATTCAATAGTTCTGTCAGCTCTTCAGCCAGTTCCAGAGATCGAGAGAGAAAGAAAAGTTATAGCAAAAATGCTGATGTCTCATCGAGACATGACAATAAAGAGAAGAATAGGGATAAAGAAAGAGAGAGGGAAAGGACAGAGATCGTTGATAAAGAAAGGAGGAAAGGAAACAATGCTATTTCCGAAAAAATTAAACAAAAAGGACGATCCAGGTATCGTATCTGTTATAAAATTAACTCTTAATTTTTTTTGTTCATATTTTGTTTATATTTAATTATTAAGTTAATAGTTGTTCGATGACCGATTGTTTTATCGTTAAGCTATACAATATTTTGAATTGTATTTTATTCATGCATTTATATGAAAATGTATTCGATAATTCATCAGACAACAGCTCAAGATCTTCAAGCTCCAGCAGTGGCTGTAGTTCTAGATCAAGCTCCTCTTCCAGTAGTTCATACAGTAGTTCTGTCAGCTCTTCAGCCAGTTCCAGAAATTTCGGGAGGAAGAGAAGTCGTAGCAAAAGTGCCGTGCCTCACGGAGATATGATAATAAGGAGAAGGAAAGGGACAAAGAAAGAGAGAGAAAAAGGGATAGGAACAAGGATAAAAATCGTAATAAAGAAAGAAAGAAAGAAAACAATGCTATTTCCGAAAAAGCTAAACAAAAATCGACGATCCAGGTATCGTATCTGTTATAAAATTGACTCTTTTTTAATTTTTTTGGTTTATATTTAATTATCGAGTTAATAGTTGTTTTTTAATTTTACAGATCTCCTTCCCTACATAGAAAGCGCAGAGAGCGTTCACCGATTCCTAGACTAACAAAAATACACATCGGTCATCTAATACGGAACGTCACCAAAGACCATGTCGTACAAATATTTCCGGCATATAATCAAATTAAGATAGTTGACTTTGCTTTAGATAAGTTTCATCCCAATCAGTTATATCGAATTTGAAACTCCGGATGAAGCCGAAAATACTATGAAACATATGGACGGAGGTAAAATGCGATTCATATCGATTTTGTACTTAATAGACTATTTTATGATCATGTTAACGCATCTCGTCTATTCACAGGACAAATATATATATATATATATATATAGATGGCCACAGGAAATAACGGTTGCTCCAGTATTATTACCAAAGCCCCGACTATTGCCAATGCGACGCATGTCACCGGATATGGGAAACGCGCGCCACTACGATGGGGTGGTTAGTGATAAGAACACCCCGCCACGTTATCGCAGATGTAGATGTTTGTCGTTCATGAATCGTCGTAGAAGCTCTCGATCACCACAGCGCAGAATAAAAACTCGGTCGCGGAGAGAGAGAGAACTTATCAGGAAATCCTCGATATTGACGTACACCGTCGTTACACAAGATCCAGCTCGAGTAGTTCTCGATAATGTTTTTTTTTGTTTTCTTATAGAAGAAACTGCTTTCATGAAAAAAAAATTTTTGGAGTTGCCGCTGCTAATGTGTTCAAAATGTTTTAAAACGTCAAAAAATTGCATTTTTAAAAAGTGTCTGTGTGTGTGTGTGTGTGTGTGTGTGTGTGTGTGTGTGTGTGTGTGTGTGTATGTATGTGCGTGTATGTACAGATTTGATGTCCGTGGTTGCTCTAACTTCTGTAATAAAATGTAAAATGATGCATTTTTTTTAAACGATAGGGCATCATTTAAGGAAGGATGAGATTGTATTTGGTGATAACTGGTAAAGAGTTTTTTTTTTAATTTTTAAATTTTTTGAGAAATGTCTATTTTCGTTGTAACTTCCGCAAATTTTGAGATATTGAGATGCATTTTTTTTAAATAATAGAGTATCATGTAAAGGAGATTAGGGTTGAATTTAGTGAAGATCGGTAAAGGGGTTATTTAAAAAATTATTTTGAATTTTTTGAGAAATGTTTATTTTCGCTGTAACTTCCGCAAATTTTGAGATATTGGTCTGTTTCAAATTCCATATATAACTCATTAAGATTTGGTTGATTAGATCTAATTTTGTAAAGTTTTTATGTTTGTACGCATTCTCTGATATTTAAAAATTTGTATCTTATGAAGTAATGAACCAAATCTCTCTTAATGAATTATATATGAAATAGGGGTAGAAGAGACTAAATTAAATATAATTAATTACAGTGTATTGATACTATACGATAATCTTTCATTAGTAAATGTTCAAAGAACGTTCTTTTCTATTTTCCGATAGATAAATTTTATATTAAAAAATAAATGGCGCAAATTAGAAATTTGCACGTTGCTTCCTCATCATTTCAAAGAGAGGAAATTAGAAATTAGTACATTGCTTAATCAACATTTAAAGACGCACACAAATAAACTTCCTCTATAAGGCAGCCAAAATAATAAATAGTAATTGCATCAAATAAAATACAAGCTTCCTCATAAGAGGAGCTTTATGTGCGTCTTTAAATGTTGATTAAGCAATATGCTAATTTCCTCTCTTTGAAATGATGAGAAAGCAATGTGCAATTTCTAATTTGTACCATTTTTTTTTATTATATTGTATATATAAAATATTGTATTAGATATGATCATTGTTGTATAGTTGTTCCACTGTACTGGAAAAGTAATGTGTAACAATTATGTCTTAAGCTACAACTACATCTATTGTAATGTTCATCGTAAACGACAGTAACGCGCTTGTCGTAATCGCTATCGTAAACTCATCGTATGAGTTGATTCAGCTTGAATTCTTTACGATTACGACGCTTGTCTGGCGTTACAACATAACTTAACTTGTCAGTTTTCTCGACATATGAAAAAAATGTGTTTATAAATATATTATATATACATAGATATACGGTTTACGACGGCTTCATTGCTTACAACCACGATCAAAGCGTTACGATAGATGAGTTGTAGCTTTAATAATGATAAGGTCCGCCAATGGCGATCATGAACTCATTTATATACATATATTATAAAAATTTCACGTTTCATCAGAGTACACTTTTGAAATATATTAATTTTGCAACACGTATCGATGGTTTTTCGTAATTAATACCTCCATTTTTTTGCAAACTATTTGTAATATTTACGTCATTCACAACGATATTTATGATATAAATGAAAAATGTAGAAAGAATTAATGTAACTTAAAAAAAATTGATATTAACTGTATTTTTTCTAAGTTTTCCTACTTTATAATATGCTAAAAGGGATCATGGAATTTATTTTTTAAGTAATAACATATATAATTAATGCTATAATTTATAATTATTTCAATAATAATTATAATTATAATAAAATTATAAAGAAATTTATGTGCTGTGTACAATTCTTACATTTTTTTTATAATCAAGGTTTTTATAAAATAAAGAGAAGAGAAGAAGAAAAGAAATAAAACTTAAAAAAATTAATTTTGATCGAGAAGTTGATGTGTCTTAAGTCGATATGTATCGCGCTGTCGATATATATTACTATCACTTTTTCGCGCGAGAGTGGTTGGTTCATTAAGATGTCGGCGAGTTCGATAAATAAAGAAATAATAAAGAAAAACAAAGAAATAAAGAAGAATAAGTAAATAAATAAATAAATAGATAAATATAAATAAAAACAAAATATTAGAGATAGTAAAAATAAAAAAAAGGATGGCGGTAGAAAAGATTAAATAAAGAATGGAAGAAGAGATAGTGAAGAAAAAGGGAGAGCGGGAGAAGGAAAAGCAAAGGAGGTATAGTGGGATAAAGAATGTGAAGAGTAAGGTGGAAAAAAGAAATATGGGAAAGAAAGACGAATATGTAATAGATTATCTTTCGATAAATAAAGAAAAAAAAAAGAAAATTAATAACAAAGAACGAGTATCTGATAGATTATCTTTCAATAAATAAAATTAAAAAATAAAGAAAATTAGAGGTAGTGGTGGAAATATTGAAAAAATGGAAGAAGAGATAATTAGTGAAGAAAAAGGAAGAATGGGAGAAGTAAAAGCAGAGGGGATAACAAATGTGAAGTGTAAGAAAAAAAAAAGAAAAATAAGAGCCGAGGAAGCGAAGTGTGATAAGTCTTATGCGAGAAGTAAAAAGAAAGAAGAAAACAAAATATGGGAGAGACAGATGTGTGAAGTGAGCGGAGAGAAAAAAAGAAACAAGTGGTGGCGAATGGACATTGGCACAGTGGATGAGAATGGGAATACATTTTAACGGAGAGAAATGGTGATGTGGGACGAGTGTTTTAAGGTGAATGGAACGGAAAAAGTTTGGACGTGAAAGCGCGCGCGTTAGCGCGCGCTGCGTGCTAGTCCTCTCTAAAAAAGGCGTGTTAAGTCGATAGTCGAATTTATTGTTGCCTTTTTTCCGCGATGCTGATTGGTTTTCCTCGCTGCGTTGTACTTATTTGCAGCTGTCATTGTATATTTTGACAGTTGTGTGTATCAAGGGTTAATAGTGTAATAGTAATAGCATAATGTTAAAGCTAAATGGCGCGCGCGAAGCGCGCGCGTCTGTAATGTCTAGTCCTATATAAAAAAATCCATGTGGACGCGAGAAGTTGGCCCGTGGTCGAGTCGTATTGTTGCACCTTTTCCGCGTGCGTGATTGGCCGGTCGAAGCCGGTGATCGAGATCGCGAGATTCGTGCGAGCTTCGTGCGTGTGTGTCGTGCGATGTGACCGACGTGACAGCTCGTGTGTGTCGTGTCGCGAGGTTAGCGGGGTTAATATTTTCTCTATGCATATAGAGAAAATACAAATATGCTCAGCAAAGTTCAACCCCACGTCCGTGCATCGTAAGCCACGTGCTGAGCGGGCAACATTTTTTATAAATGGCTAACGGGGCAATGGCGAACCCACTTGGAATGGACAAATATCCGAGGTAAGTAAACATAACCTGTTTCGGTTGCTCGTTATACTCATATTATTAAACGGAGTTGTGATAGATACTTTAATTCAAGGATTATACAATAACGACTTTCCAAGTTGGAGTGGCGTGTATATGGCATTAATCAGGAGGGACGTGCAGCTGTGGACATTTAAAAGTTGCTGACACTGTATACAGGTAAAGAAAGAGATACATGTTGACATGTATGTATGTATACATATATGCGCGCGCGCGTGCGTGTGTGTGTGTGTGTGTGTGTGCGCGCGCGCGCGTGTGTGTGCGTGTGTGTGTGTGCGTGTGCGCGTGCGTGCGCGCGTGCGTGCGCGCGTGCGCGCGCGTGTGTGTGTGTGTGTGTTTGTGTGTGTGTGTGTGAGATCATTAATGTATCATATAATATTACAGATTAACGATCCCTCGAGAAGAGGGTCAGGTGCCCTTGGTCTTTGTTGGCATTGTCGAAAGCATTGCCAATGCCAAAGTTCTGTTGGAATACTATTTGGCACATCTAAAGGTATAACTATACGTCGATGTTCTCTACCCCGATTCTCTGAAATATCTCCAAGTTGGAGTGGCGTGTATATAGCATTAATCAGGAGGGACGTGCAGCTGTGGACATCTAAAAGTCACTGATACTGTACAGGTAAAGAAAGAGATACATGTTGACATGATGTATGTATATATATATACGCGCGCGCGCGTGTGTGTATGTGTGTGAGCAAATTCTTGAAATTGCCGTATCAGGCAGTAAAGGCTAAACTTGTCGGTAAGAGAAAAGTGTCTTTTTTCTGTACAAAAATGTGTCTTTCAGCTTAAAAACTTGTTATCAATTCTTTACAAGGAGTTCTAATAATAACTTTTGATATTGTTTAGGAATAGAGCCAATAAATGTCGAGTGGACAGTGAACGATTGCGTCGAATTTAAGAAATTAGTGCTTGAGAAGAATTTCGTCTCTGTAATCGTCGAATCGGTGTTCGATCATCTGTTGCCAGTCAATGGTATCATGCTGGGATACGCAAGATGCATGAGAATGTAGATGTTCTCGATGAACGTATAGCAGTAATGGAACAGGGTGCAAATGGAGCAAAATTGTCCAATAATGAGTCGACTCCTGTTACACAGGTACCTGAGGTGGTCGGTGAAACTGTCGAGGTTGACGCCAAAGTGTCGTCGACCGCGACGAATACGAACAAAAATACGAAAACTAATGTCTTTACGTCATCGTCTGAAGATGTTGAAGAAGAGACGTTAGAAGGAGAGGAGAAAGTTGGAAAAGACGGTAAGGCTTTACAATAGAATTTTGTAATATTGAGTTGTAATATAGAATTTGTGTGTTAAAGAAATTGCTTCCTTCATAAAAGAGAAAACATTTCTTGCAGAACAAATATTAGGCTTCTATAAAACAATAGAACTTTTCTATATGTATTCGTAGCATTTTATTCGTGTCACATTTATGATCATTTTTTTTCTTTCAGACAAAAAGCATACTATCGTGACAAGATCGAAAACTGGATCGTTGCAACCACGAATTTTAACATGGATGATATAAAGAGACGGAGTATGGTACCGTTGTCGAAGGAGGAGCGAGAGAAGCTAGACAAGGGTATAAAAGATTCCGAAAGCGATGGCAATACTAGAGTAACGCGTCAGAAGGCATATTAAATTGCATCTGGTACACACTTGTTCAAATTGAGCATGGACAATAACTTTAAGTCGTACGTCAATCAGTATATCATCAATTCTATTGCGCTAAATAAGACTCAGAGAAACGAGGAACGCGATAAGAAACGTCACTTGTCGCATAAGTTCTCACTCACGCAAGCATCGGAATTCAAGTGGGTGAGCAGTTTAACGGGTACCCGTGTCCTGTTGGTTAGTACTTTATGCCAAACGATTCTGCAGCAGAAAGCAATATTTAGGCGTTGTTTATGTACACCAACTGGCCACTGCTGTGCAAACCATGGACCGCAGCAGTGGGAACGTGCATGAATCCGCGAGACTTTGCGCGCACTCTTATTGTCTTGCAGGCGTGCATTAAATCTGTTGTATTGCGAGCGTATGGCACGACCAGCTCGGCCATGTAAAATTGCTACAGGTGACCGCACTCGAACGCGAGGAGAAAGAACGCCAGGATAAGAAGGAAAAAAAGGAGAAAGAAGATGAAGAAGAGCATAATTGACTCTACAATTTCGTCAAATACACACTTGGCTTCAAGCAATAGGTGTGGAAGCAGAAGGGAGTGAGGAATATCAGGTGCCGAGGTCCTCAGGTGAGGTTTGTTATTACAATTGTTTTATTTATTTGAGAATTTATCTTAATATATATTTAATTGTTATCTGTAAATGTGCGATATATGTCGCATAATATATGTGTAGGTATATATGGCTATATTGGCATTATTACATAATGTTACTTATTAATAGTAATTTTATTCCAATTAGACTTTGCAATTTTATTTTCTAAAAATTAATGTTTTTCAATTAGAAAAGAATTTCTATTCTTTTTTCTAGAAATTTTTTTTGTACTAAAAGCAAAATCTCACAGAAAGTATCAAGAAATGTATTTTACAATTGTATAATATTGTTCTACCTATGCTTGCAGATTCATGTTGTTCAAGGACACGAACCAGCTGTATTCTTAAATTTATTCTCTGGAAGGATGGTGGTACACAGTGGCAAAAAATCTGAGAAAAATGTGAGAAACGATGCAGATTGTACATTTGTCGAGGAACTTTAGAAACTGAAACATTCTTGATTGAGATTTCTTGTAGTGCTCGACAATTAAGAACTAGAGGTTCCTTCATATTGCTAGATACCGAAAATGCAAAACTATATGTCTGGCATGGGAACAATTCGTTGCGCCATATTAGAGAAGTATATTTCCTATAAATTTCTATAACAATAGCAATAATAAATATATTTCACGCATAATTTAATTAACATACATGTATTGAATATAAACTGATCTATTGCTTCATTTAGCTGCGGATGGAACTACCAAGGTTATGTCTGGCCCTACCAGTATTTACCAAAAATGCCGCAAACCCCAGGAGTAAATCAGCAATCCTTGATCAGGGTAACGTTAACGAGTAAGTTTACTTATTATTTAATATAATCTTAATAATAACGATAAAAATCTTTTTTTCGTTCTCGAAAGATTAATGCGCAATATATGAATTCTCTTCTTTAAAAATTTTATCTTAATTGTCTTAATTATGTTTTAGGCATTGCTTCATCGGTGCAAGTGCAGTAAAGAGTGCAAATTCTCATAGAGCTGGACGGAAAGCTCAACGCGTAAAATCCGCAACTATGACTTTGACACCCGCCACAGCTGCTCAAGCAACGAAGAATGCCATCGTGGTCACCAACACAGGACAAACCGCGCAGGTAATGATGCTTCTGGTTAACGTGAATCAAATCATAAAGTAATTCTCGAATATACGTGATCTAATGGAAATTGCTGAAAATTTAGTAAAATATTAAATTCGATATATTCAAGTCCAATAAATTCTAGAAAATTGAAAAAAAATTAATTTAGAAGCACATGAAAAATTAAATATTATAAAGTTTCAAAGACTCGCGAATTCTAGAGTTAATTGTAATAAATATATATATATATATATATATATATATATATATATTACATTTACATTATTTACACTTATATGTTGTATAAAAATATTGCAGATAATATCTTCCAGTAGTCAAGTGATAAGCGGCAGTCCGATAATGGTCACGAACGCAAATCTGGTCCAGCAATTGACGTCAGGCAAACCAGTTAACTGTAATCGGCAACCAAGTTGTAATACATAACGCGTCTAATCAAATTGTGCACATAAACTCGGCTAATGGTGGTTTTATTGTGAAAAGTCCCGTTGCTGCCAATAAACAACAAGGTTAGTTACTTTAATTAATTATTTGCATATTTTTTAAGTAAAAAGATTAACTCAAAAGATAACCAAAGAAAGTACACTTTATTTTTATATCTTATGAAAATTTTATATCTATTGAGAATGTGCACTTATACTTTTAGCTTTGCAAGCCACCCAAACTTCAACAGTTGCGCAATCAATTGCAACTACTAACATGAGCATGACGACGACCACCGTAGTTTTTACAGCGTCAGTGACGACGACTCAGAGTTCCGCCACGACTCCAACTCCGGGCAGTATCGAGGCTTCTTTATTAGCAGGGCAACCACCTGGCACAGTAATCAAGTGTGTGACAGTGCAAGTTATCAGTATAGCCGAGGGCCCATGGATTGTGCTGTAGGGTTTGCAAGGTACGGATTTTACATCGCAGCAATTAAATATGGTGTAGTAACAAGTTAAGCAGCAACTTTTGAAAGGTTGGTTTTTAAGGATCTTTAAAAATTTATTTATAAATTTTTTGATAAATTTCTCCAGGAGTAAATTGATATTAATATATTATCCGGAGACATTAACTTGTCTTTTGTTGCCCGCACGTTATTGATCAGTGACAAATTTACTCGTGTTTAGGGAGACGTATAGTTTACATCATCATGCTAAATTGTTGAAACTGATAAAGTTTTTATTAGGATTTGTAATTGTGTTTATTCATTATTTTGTCGTAATTTGTTTTTTTCATTATAATTTATAACATGTTTTCGCTGTTTTTCTTATTTGGTCTGGTAATGTCAAGTTTTCATGGTTAAATTTTAACCATTTTGACCGCTGAGTAACAGTCGAACGTGATTGGCTCTTACTTTTAGAACCAACCAATCAACGCAAAGTGTTGATAAGACGAACTCAACAGTTGTGTCTGCTGAACGCGGCCAATGAGCGGATGCGTTTCTGGATTGACGCATTTATTACACATTTGATTACAACTTCAAGTGGTTAATATTGATTTTCGTCGTTGCTAAGTAACTAAAGACGGGAGTCACTAAATAACAAATTACAATTGTTTTTCAGCAAACGTTCACGAAGAGGCGAAGGAGATAACATAAAATTGAGTGTCGCGAGGGTGCCTAACCGGGAACGACGTAGTGCTCCGTACCCGAGACCGCAGGCGCGTGAAGCCGTGTGCATAAAGGAGAGCCGAACGCATACCGGATTACGCACACATCAATAATATCAACCAAGTCGAGCAAGAAGAACTCTACGAAAAGTAAATGAAATCGTCTCTCCGCTCTTCTCTCTCTCTCTCTCTCTCTCTCTCTCTCTCTCTCTCTCTCTCTTCTCTCTCTCTCTCTCTCTCTCTCTCTCTCTCTCTCTCTCTCTCTCTCCTCTCTCTCTCTCTCTCTCTCTCTCTCTCTCTCTCTCTCTCGCTCTCGCTCTCGCCTCTCGTCCTCGTCTCTCTCTCGCTCTCCCCTCTCTCTCTTCTCTCCTCTCGCCTCTCGCTCTCGCTCTCTCTCTCGCTCGCTCAGCCCCCCTCGCTCGCCGCCTCTTCGCCCTCTCGCTCTCTCGCTCTCTCGCCCTCTTGCTCTTCTCGCCCTTTGCTCTCTCGCCCATCTCGCTCTTTCGCCCTCTCGCTCTCTCGCTCTCTCGCCTTCTCGCTCTCTCGCCTTCTCGCTCTCTCGCCTTCTCGCTCTCTCGCCCTCTCGCCCTCTCGCTCTCTCGCCTTCTCGCTCTCTCGCCCTCTCGCTCTCTCTCGCTCTCTCGCCCTCTCGCTCTCTCGCCCTCTCGTCCTCTCGCCCTCTCGCTCTCTCGCCTTTTCGCTTTCTCGCTCTCTCGCTCTCTCGCCCTCTCGTTGGGATGAGGGGTACAATAGGGTCCGGCGCCTCTGTCAGGGAACTTGTTTCCTGGCTCCCAAGCGTCGGTAGGGGAAGGCGACCCCGACTACAAACGCCCGGCCGGCTGGGACCGATAGGGGGAAAAGGTTGATTCCCCACCAGCCTAGAGGAAGGAAAACCTCGATAAAAAACCACCGGGGTGGTGGGAAACCTCCTGTGCCCTGTCCTTCCGTGGGCGGCGGATGCCGGAGAGCGGGCCAATGGTCCGGTCCGGTATCTGCCTGCGCACTGGGGGATTATGGTGGGAGGTTCTCCCTTAGGAGGCGTTGGGGGGAGAGGGCCCTTTCACCCATTGCACGCCGGTGCTCCGGCAGGGGTGAGAGGTGTCCCTAAGGGGACACCTCTTCAAAATAATATTTTTTATTTATAAATATATCCGTAAAATATTACTACTTAAAGATATTACTTAAAAATAATTAATATTTTACGTATTTCAAAGTTTATTTTTGAGTGTACTGGGACGATCAACGATTCAACGTTGGATGTTGAATAATTTTAACTTTAATTTCTTGACTCTAGCGTCAAAGCGAAACCACCTGACTCTAAAAATAATATTCTTTATTTATTTATATTACATTGGTACAAAGGGGGACATAAGATGGTGTCATGGTTTGATCTTGAGTGAACGTGCCGAGGTCATATGGAGTTCAATTTTGTTTTTTTTTAAATAGGACTCCCTATTTTTCATTGCATATTCTTGTAGTTTAACCTAAAGAGCTATTAAAACCACTATATTTAAGTATTTTTTCATGAAGTACTTTTCGAGTTACAAGGCTTGAAAATCACAATCCGCCGGCATTAGCATTATTCAAGGTGTACCGGCTAATGAATAATTTTGCAAAAGAATAGTTAAGATATAAGAAATGTTTAATTGAATTTGTAATGTTTAATTGAATTTGTAAATTCAATTGAAAATTAATAGTGTTTGAGATTGGATTCAAAGAATAAAGAATCATAATTTTAGGTCAGATTAGTTTTTATTTTTTAAGAATGAAAAACTGTAAACTTTTTTAAGAATAAAATACTGTATAAACTACATTTCCGTTATATATCCGTATTGTATCCGAGGGACGAGTCCCTGTCATGCAATGGTGAAATTGCAATAGTATCCATATTTTTTCAATTTTTGGGGAAATAATTGGTCGAGAATTTCTCGTGGAGTGTTATAAGTATATAATTTAAAGTGGTATATATGAAATAGGGGTAGAATTTTTCGGGGAGTGCCATATGTATAGTTTTTCGTTATCGATTTTCTGGAAACCGATTTTTCTAATTTTTTTTATTTTTCGGGAAATAATTGACCGAATCTTAAAGAATTATATATGAAACAGGGGTAGAATTTTCCGGGGAGTGCTATAAAGTGTATAATTTTTTCGTTACCGATTTATATTAAATCGGTAATAATATTTATATTAAAATTATGTATATATAATTTTAATATAAATATAAAAATAAAAATAGAAGCAATTAATGTTTAAAAATTATAGTATTGGAAGACGGATGAGATTATTTAAATAATTTTAGAAAAAATATTTGATATAATAGTATAACAAATAATAATAAAATAAATAAATAGTAATAAATAAAGTGTGTAAGTTGAAACTTGCACATTGCTTCTTCATAGTTTTAAAGTGTTCAAATTAGAAATTAGAACATTACTTTCTCATAGTTTTAAAGTGTGAATGTAGAATGCTAATTATAAATTTGCACACTGAGAAATCACATCAAATTTTGCTCAAAAGCTTCCTCTATGAGGAAGCCAAAATAATAAAAAATGTCTACAATAATTGCTTCATTATAGAGGAAGCTTTCTAAGCAAAAATAATGTTAATTTCTCTGTGTGCAAATTTATAATTAACATTCTATATTTACACTTAAAACTATGAGAAAGTAATGTTCTAATTTTTAATTTGAACATTTTAAAACTATGAGAAGCAATGTACGAGTTTTTTTATTATTCGCATTTTTTTTTTTATATTGTTAAAAATGTTTATTTTTGCTGTAACTTCCGCAAAATTTTGAGATATCGGTCTATTTCATCTCTTTAGTCTTTTCTACTCTTATTTCATATATAATTCATTAAGGTTTGGATTGTTACTTCACGAGATACAGATTTGTTAAATTTTGGGGAATGCGTACACAAACATAAAAGTTTTACAAAATTGGATCTAATTAACCTAATCTTAATAAGTTATGGTAAATATTTACAATTAGGGCCACTTCTGATGACCTTGAATTTGACATATATTGTCAAAGATACCCTCCCGAGTAACATGCAAGTGAATTTAGTCGGGGGTCAGTTTGTTAAAAAGTTATTAACAGATAATGTTTGAAAAATATAGCAGCTATTTTGAGTATTGGAAGGCATAAATGACTATTACGTTTTTTTTTAAAGCAGAGAATACTTTATTTCGCGAGAAAGTTGCTGTTTTACCAAACACAAACATTTAAAGTAGTAAATTGTTGATAAATTGAAGTCTTTTTGTTAAAGCACAGAATACTTTAATTCGCGAGAAAGTCGCTGCTTTACCAAACACACCATTTAAACAGTAAATTGTTGATAATTGTATATTAAATATATGTGAGTATTGGAAGGCATAAATAACTAATATATATGTCGAAATAGTTTTCACGCATACACTTTCCACGCGAGACGAGTTGTCACATGGGTTCGTGGCGCGCTTTACAAGCTCGTTTATTATATATCGCTACAAAATATTCACACAGATGATCGACTAACTTATCTTGTTTAATATCACCTCTACCTAAACGAGCTTGTAAAGCGCGTCACGAACCCATGTGACAACTCGTTTCGCGTGAAAAGTGTATGCGTGAACTATTTTGACATATATATTAGTCTTTTATGCTTTCCAATACTCAAAATAGCTGCTATAGTTTCCAAACTTTTTTTGTTTACTAACTTTTTTAACAAACAATGACTCCCGACAAAAATCACTTGCATGTTACTCGGGAGGGTGTCCCTTGACAATATATGTCAAATTCAAGGTCATTGGAAGTGGGGCCCTAATTGTAAATATTTACCTAAGTTATATATAAAATAGGGGTTGCACACACAAATCTCTCTCTCTCTCTCTCTCTCTCTCTCTCTCTCTCTCTCTCTCTCTCTCTCTCTCTCTCTCTCTCTCTCTCTCTCTCTCTCTCTCTCTCTCTCTCTCCCCCTCTCTCAGTTCTGTTTCACGTATGATGCGTATAAACATCATTTATCTATGTTTAATATTCGGAAAACACAACAAAGGATAAATGATGCATTATGCGTATTATGGGTGAAACGGAACACGTACTTATGGACATGTAACTATCATATGTATTTACTACGTGAAACAGTACGCACCCTGTTTACATCGATATTGATATATATCGATGTTTACATATATCGATATTAATTTTATTCGATACATTTATTATTTTGTATCTAGGAAAGCGGATGTAAAATAAAAGAGGACATACATAGATACATACATAGACACGCAAATGTAAAATAATAAGAGATTGAGAGTTTGGAATTGCAAGAAATATGTCTACAAAAAGTAATTATAACAAGTATGTATTGTAAATTTTTTTCTTATTTTTTGAGTTTACTTGCTGATGTGTTTGTTTTTATTGTTTTTTTATTTTCTTTGAAAGTATTTATTTGCCACATTTCAACGTGAATAACGTATTTGGGTTTCAACTGTACAAATAACTCTTTTTAAACCTTAAGAAACAATAAT
>NW_027250402.1:0-21986 GCF_030848795.1 Temnothorax nylanderi | reverse complement strand
TAGAGAATCGACTTTTCGTATTCATCACGACAGATCTTGTGTAAATTCTCTAAATCTCCACCTCTTTGCTCTGTTATGACCTCAAGTACGAATTCTGCTGTGTTGTAGAAACTGGGACACGTGAACCCGGCGATGCTGTACGTATTTAAGATCTCGCTCTTTGGACCACAGTACATACTTCTGCCTTGGTTAAGTACCATAATGTCATCGAAGAGCGAATCATCTGACTGCTGGGTTGATGTATCGCGCAAACCACAGTGCAGTTCTCTCTTATAATGGTGCAATATCTTCCACTCCATCAATAAAAATTGGTGGTGATTTAGTTTCGATTTCTGTTACCGCCTCTACTGAGGAGCTGCTATGATTTTCTGCATTAGTCTCACGCATATCTACATCTTCTAGTTTGCTATACGAGTTTCTAGTGTTTAAAGGTTTACTTAGCCAGTAGTCTTTGATGCTGGTTTGTCTTTTGATGAATGTAGGAGAATCTGGGTTACTTCTCATTCTTTTTTTATGAATAATTTTTTTCCAGGCCTGATCTTAAGCAGGGGCATGTGCTGCCACTATCTTCCAAGTGCGCTTGCGCCGGGCTGGATGCTCCGGTCCGAGATTGCCTCTATAATTCTTTTGAGTAATAGCTTTTCAAAGACTTTCGACAGGATTGGCAGTGAGCTTATTGGTCTATAGGATGATGGTTCTTCTGGTTCTTTCTTTGGTTTTGGGATTAGTATTATTTGGGCTACTTTCCATTGCGCTGGGAAATAACTGAGGCGTATTATAGCATTAAATACTATTGTTATAAATCTTATCGCTTTTGGAGGAAGTTTTTTTTGCTTCCTCATAGAGGAAGCTTTGTTTTCATGAATTTCGTATATGAACCTTTGATTGCGTTTAAGTTGGGTTTAGTCAACCAAATTTAAAAAATTATATATGAAATAGGGGTAGAAGAAACCAACGAAGAGATTGGTTTTTGAGTTTTTTCTGCCAATATGTTCAGATTGTTTAATGCTTTTATTCTTAGGAGTAATATATATTTCTAGAACATTATCTATCTATCTATATTATTATTGTTCTTATTATCGCTTACCTACGCACATCCTAGGACCCATCCCGAACGTCATGTAGGTATCGGGAATGGCGTTGCCTTCGGCGAATCTGTCGGTGTTGTATACTTCCGGTTCATCCCAGAATCTAGGATCCACACCAAGCCCATATAAGGAGATATATATTGGCGTGCCTTTCTCGATGATGATATCTGTATTAAGAATCTGGAATTTTGTATATATTTTTAAATATATAAAATAAAAACTATAAAATACATTTAAAATACATATTCCTTGAGGAACGCGTGGTATTCGGCGGCTTTCGCTTGCTCCCGCTTTAGGCGGTCTTCCGATCGGAGGTAGCTTTGAAGGGCCAAGTGGCGAGATTCTCCGATTGAGATGGGGACCTTTCTTAAAGGGTAGTCTGACGACGTATCGACCGTCAGGATTTCGATAGTGCGTGCGTAGGAAATGATCCTCGCACGCTTGGTCTTCAGGAGTTAATTGGGCCGTGTGAGGGATCTCCTCCACCTCCCAAAACCGTTGAATGTTGTAATCGAGATCTTCATCTACGGAGGCATGATGTACGTCGATCCTTTGGTCGTGTCGCTCTCCTTCCGTTGGTCCGGAAACGATCCACCCCAACACCGTATTTTGCGCTATAGGTTCGTTCGCGGCGCCCTTGCTGACTCCGTCGAGAATCAATGAGCCAAACAGGTCGGCGCCAATGAGGACGTCGATCCGATCGGATCCCGCGAAATCACGATCGGCCAGGTTGAGATCCTTCAGATGTGGCCATTGAATCCGAACATTGCGACGATTGGGCAAGTACCGTGTTAGTGACTTTAGAATTAACGCGGCAATGGAATAAGCGGGGGTGTTCGACGCGCTCGGACTGATCGTGATGAGAGCAGCCTGCCGGACGGAGGTGTGCGTCTCGCCAATGCCGGTCACATTTATCGACGTGCGAACCTTCGGAATGCGCAAGGATTGACCTAAATTCTCGGTCATGAACGATGCCGCGGATCCTTGATCGATCAAGGCGCGCACGGTGTGAAATCGACCCTGCTCGGAATAAACTCTGACTCGAGCGGTCACAAGGAAAATTGGCTGGGTGGGCGAAATGGATTTGGCGACAACATGAGATACGACATCGACAGTGGAAGCTTCAATTTTTGGAGGAGACGTGGGAGCATCAGCGGCGGATTGGGTATTGTCCGGAAAGTGAAGCAACGTGTGATGCTTCTTCTGACATTGCTTGCACGTGTGGGGACTCGTGCATTCCTTTGCTTGATGCTTTGCGCTAAAACAATTTAAGCATCGTTTGCATCTCTTAACTAATTCATGTCTCTGACTCGGCGTTTTATTGAGAAACTCGGAGCATTGGTACAACAGATGTGGAGCGGCGCATACGGGACACGAGAGTTTTGTTGCGCTTGCAGTATGGGAGGCAATTGCTTTCGATTTCGATTTAATTTTTGCCGCAAAGTCGGTCGGTTTCTCAGTCGCATACGGTAATATCGAATCGAGAGCGCGGATGCGTGCGTCCATGAACGCGTCGATTTCGGCGTAAGTCGGATAGTAGACGCTGCTACCTAATTTAAGTTCCCACGCTTCTCGCGACGATTGATCGAGTTTCTGCGTAATCAGGAATACGAGAATGTCACTCCACTGATCCACCGGACGCGCTAAATTCCTTAACGCAGCGATCGCGGCATTTACTTTATCTCGCAACGCGCGCATTTCCGGAGCCGATTTCGCGGTGACATTGGGTAAGGTAAATAGTTTATTGAGATGTGTACTAATAAGACGCCGTTTATTTTCGAATCGGGACGAGAGGATCTGCCACGCAACATCAAAATTCTCGGACGTTAACGCTAGATGCTCGATGGAGGCGCTCGCTTCACCTCTCAAACACGATAACAAATGGTGTAGTCGTTGAACGGGCGACAAACTAGTTTCACATATAATCATCGCATAGAATCGGTCGCGGAAGCTCTCCCACTTCTCGTACGATCCATCGAAGTTTGGCAGGGTGACCTTCGGCAGGTTGAGCGCGGCATGTGACGGAAAGTCTACCGCCCGACTTACGTTTACGGAGGCGTCCACTAATGGGAGGATCTCCTCGAGCTGTTCGTGCAGATAGTCCAACGCAGCGTCGTAGGCCTCCTCACATCTCTCGAACTCGCGATCGGTGAAATAGGCGTATGACGCCTTGGTCGCGGCATCGGCGTTGACATGCAGCTTCGCATCTAACACTCGGCATTGCTCGAACCTCTCTTTGGTACTGTCGATTCGCGCCTTTGTAGCCGCAGGGGTCATCTTCGCCTGTCCTAATTTTTTATAGTTCGAGATGGTATTTATCACGGAAGTGAATAAGGAGCGCTGTTTGAAGATCATCTCATCGAAGGAGGACATCGTGGCAGCAATGATCCCTCACACGGGTACGGTCACTCACACTTCGCGACTGCACAATCACCTCAATCCCGATCCGGCTCGAAGGACCAATGTTTCGGAGTACACAGTCTCCTTCGGAGCTGGTACGCTCTTATTGAAGAACCGGGAATGGAGGAAACCAGGTTGTGGAATGAATTGCAGCGTGACCGTTGGCAATGTCTTTAATGAGAGTTCAAGTCGGGCGATGCGGCGGCCGCGTGTACAATGAATTTTGGCTGTGGATACTTAATCGACAGAAGATCGGACACGGATGTACTCCGTTTATCTCCGCGATAGTCTCTAGCAGTTTCGCTTTCGGACGCGTGCTCCGTTTCGCGGTACGTGTGGTTTGGAAACGCTCTTACAACGAACTGAACTTCGGTATGTGAGAGCTCGACCGCCGAACTTTCGGGTATTCACGCCGATCATCCTGTTTACGCGCCGTTTGCGTGTGATCCCGGCGTGATCTTCGCATGCTCGCGGCTCGTTGCGCCGAGCCCGGGACTCTCCGATTCTCTCGCGTTAACTTAATTCTAATTCATTCCGGAACAATATTTAACTGTTTAAAGGAGTTGTATTTTGACTTGGTTATTTTTTAGAATTTTCATTACATATTGGCCTTCTGCTATTTTATCCAGTACTTGTTTTAATGGTGCAATATCTTCCACTCCATCAATAAAAATTGGTGGTGATTTAGTTTCGATTTCTGTTACCGCCTCTACTGAGGAGCTGCTATGATTTTCTGCATTAGTCTCACGCATATCTACATCTTCTAGTTTGTTATACGAGTTTCTAGTGTTTAAAGGTTTACTTAGCCAGTGTTACGTCCTGCAGACTCCACGATTTCCCTTTCTCGCGGGAAATCTTGTGCGGCTAAGAGTGGCCCTCAAGATTAGGATACACAAACCGAGCACGGACGGTTGTCGATCGGGGAGTGAGTTTAGATCTCCTCACATTCCTTTTTTTTATGATCAAATGAAACCAACCCTCCAGATTACGAATTGGTGACAGACGGGGCGTATGGTGACCAGATTCTCAGCAACCTTATCGGGCCCATAACTATAAACCCGGCGACATGACGCGTAAAAGAGGCCTTAAGTCCAGACAGGGGTTGATGGGGATCTGTACTGTATCGTGCGACTAGCTCAGATTTCCCGCGCAATGTTCCGACAAACAGAAACGAGATCTAAAACGTGCTTTTGGAAATCTTGTAAGAGCACGTGGCGGAAGTTTCTGTTTGCACTTAGCAATAAAACTGCAATAAAACTGCACTTGAGATTGGAGGGATATGCGTCGTCTGTCGGTAATTCGAGCAGGGTCGCGAGATAAATAAGGGACCCTAATAAAAGAGAAATCAGCGATAGTCGAAAAACAGATGAGTCACTGGAGGAAACGATAGGTTGCACCCCCAGCAAGACAGTGGGGGCCTTACGAGGGGACTCACCAATAAACACCCGGAAAAATCGACAACCGTCTCTAGCTTTCTAGGATAGGCGAAAACTTAAGAACCCAGCTCTTGGGTGAAGACCATCCCACCCAATAAGAAATCCCTTAAACAATAATTAGAAACATTCCGCCAACCAGAAGTTCCCTAAACGAAAATCAGACACATCCCACACGAAATTCATCCCTTCCATCCCTTTAACTTTCCTATATAAACCCCGACATTGGAGCACTCAGCATCATTTTTATTTTTCTTCATCTCCACCTCCTGAACTTCGGTCTCTTCGAACCCTGCAATCAGACTTCCAAGTTGAGTTGTGCGCGTTCAAATTGCGAGTGTTCGCTGAGAGCCCGAGGATCATCGGTTCCGGCTATTTCTACTCTGAGAGCCCGAGGATCATCGGTTCCGGCTATTTCTACTCCCAATCCGACCAGCATCAAGTAGTAAGTCGTATATACACTTCATTTATTTATCCCCATTTTTTTCGTGTGTCCGGAAGTTCTCTCGGTTAAACATCAATCCCTCTCATCCTCCAATCACCTTTTCTACATTACTTCTGAGTTAGCTGATTTATCGGCGGGCTCGGAGTAATCTCTGTTCCTATATTACTTCTGAGTTAGCTGATTATCGGCGGGCTCGGAGTAATCTCTATTATATTACTTCTGAGTTAGCTGATTTATCGGCGGGCTCAGAGTAATCTCTATTATATTACTTCTGAGTTAGCTGATTTATCGGCGGGCTCAGAGTAATCTCTATTATATTACTTCTGAGTTAGCTGATTTATCGGCGGGCTCGGAGTAACCTCTATTATATTACTTCTGAGTTAGCTGATTTATCGGCGGGCTCGGAGTAATTTCTTTTTCTATATTACTCCTGAGTTAGCTGATTTATCGGCGGGCTCGGAGTAATTTCTTTTTCTATATTACTCCTGAGTTAGCTGATTTATCGGCGGGCTCGGAGTAATCTCTTTTTCTATATTACTCCTGAGTTAGCTGATTTATCGACGGGCTCGGAGTAATCTCTTTTCTATTTACTGCTGGGAACCTCAGCAGACTCTCTCTCTCTTTAATTCCAATCCCCCAAAATCGAGTCGACTTGCCCCGATTAACGGTTTTTAACAATTAACAAGCTATTAACTTGTAGTGGAATCCCGCGGTCCCCCCCTTAAGAAATCTCGAAGGGCCGTAAAACACGAGCGTGATCGTCGGAAGCAGCAAGACCGAAGGAGATTAGAAAACGAACAAGCTAAACCCGGTCCTTCGCGTGTCGCCAGTCCACCGCCTCCACCAACCTTCTCGGAGCAACCCTGTTCCTCTCAGCAGAGTCCCCCCGTCGTACCACCTCGCCCTATTATTCTACCTTCACGGCCTTTCCCCGCACCTTCTCGCCCTGTTTGTCGGGTGGCCCCATTCCGCGTGGTCCCCGTCAACCGCGATCCCGCCACCTTGCTCGAACCTCCCGATTCCCCCTCCTCTTCCCGAAGTCCGTCTCCGACCTCCTCGACCGCTTCGACTCTTGATCTCGAGGAACTGACCCGTCCTGAGGTGGTTACTCTTGACTAGAGATATACCACAAAATCTTTTATCTTCCTTGTCTTAACTTACACGTATAATCAGCTTTCCCCGACACATAGCTTATAATTATTTGTTAAATCCTGTCTCTCCGTCTTCACTCTCCGATCATCTCTTTATATCTTAAATTTAGACTCAAATACACCTACACACCGCACACATATTTAATTAAATTCATGTAAACTCTATTCTACGTTTAATTGTAATAATAGCGGGCAGGATGTGCATTGAATAGGTTTCCCCTTCAAAAATCCTGCCCGATCACCTCCGCACTAGTGTAACACCCGCGATGAATACACCTTACACAAACACTTTCACTTTAAAATATTTCAATTCTCCGTTTAAGTTGCCTATGGCTTACTAAACTGTAATATCGATAGTTTGCTCAAATTATATTTAGAATAAATGTATTTTTTATGTTAACTGTGAGTTCCCACCTCATTTTATTTGTAACTTAAGATTCACCCATTACTCATCCCCCACCTCTCGGGATCCCACAGGGTCCGATCCTAAGTTAAAGGGATTAAATTTCCTGACTTAAAACAGGACCGACGATCGCACCGCTCTAGGAAGGCGTCCTACCGTCCCCACGGACGTCGACCCTTCCTGAGCCAGTGAAAAGTGCGTTCCGCTCGCGCCACGCGCCTCAGAGCGTACCTGCGAGCGACATTTGTGAGTATCTAGTTGCGTCCTCCCTTACCCCTACCCCTCTGGTTAGCCTTCCTTCGCTTCCCAGTTTTTCTTATCCTAATCCAGGGGTTGGACGTAACACCAGTAGTCTTTGATGCTGGTTTGTCTTTTGATGAATGTAGGAGAATCTGGGTTACTTCTCATTCTTTTTTTATGAATAATTTTTTCCAGGCCTGATCTTAAGCAGGGGCATGTGCTGCCACTATCTTCCAAGTGCGCTTGCGCCGGGCTGGATGCTCCGGTCCGAGATTGCCTCTATAATTCTTTTGAGTAATAGCTTTTCAAAGACTTTCGACAGGATTGGCAGTAAGCTTATTGGTCTATAGGATGATGGTTCTTCTGGTTCTTTCTTTGGTTTTGGGATTAGTATTATTTGGGCTACTTTCCATGGCGCTGGGAAATAACTGAGGCGTATAGCATTAAATACTATTGTTATAAATTTTATCGCTTTTGGAGGAAGTTCTTTTAATATTTTCCCGGTTATTAGTTCATATCCAGGCGCCTTGTTAGCTTGTAAATCATTTATTGTTTTTTTGACTTCCAAAGCTTTTATTTTTGCAAGGGCATTTCCGCTTGCGATGGCGTTGCTAGGTATTTCATGATTGTTTCTTCTCTTTCTCGCTATTCAGGAGACGCGCTTGCAACTGGTTTGAAGACTTTTTTCAGATGGTCTGCAAATACTCTAGTTTTGTCCTTATTGGTTCTTGCCCATTCGCCGTTTTCCTGTTCTATGGGTGGAATTGTTTGTTGGGGGATTCTTTTGTGTGATCTTACTAGTAAGTTTCCACAACGAGTAGTCGATTATTCTTGTTGATTATTCTTATTGTTCAGAATATATTATGGTAGCACAAATATCTAGCTAGTTCGCAAGCCCTTTGTTTAAATATTGTTTATATCAAGCGAACACTATCTACTAATTGGTTATAAATAAAATTGCCACGCGGTGAAACCGAGGGGAGATACTTTCATGGGTTTGCAACCTTGAATCCTCAATATAAGATCTACGATAAATGCAGGCAAAAAGTGCAACGTGGCCACTATGATAGCGTGAATAAATTTGTTTGTTCTAAATGTGAAACCTGGATACCACATCACGTATTTCGATGGAGATTCTATGGCGTGTTTCCTCACAAGGTATCCAAATTCGCCCCATTTACAAAAATCATATATGCATATACGTATACAAGATGATAACACTATTCAACAAAAATAAAAATGCATAAAAATGAGATTAATTATACGTCTTATAGGTTTTTGGACGCTGAATACGATTCCGTTTGCCAAATTGCTCTATCGTCACAATTTTGAGAAATTCGCCGTTTTCTTGTTTTATGGGTGGAATTGTTTGTTAGGGGGTTCTCTTGATCTTTCTGGTAAGTTTCCACAACGAGTAGTCTGTAGATTCTGTGGGGGTTAGATTGATAAGAAACTCTTCGATTGATTTGTCCTGTTCGTTCTTTATAAGTACCTTTAGTCGTTTTATCACCTTTTGCTTCCTCATAAAAAGTGAACAAACCTATTTTTAAATTTTCTGTGGCTTGTCTTGCAATTATAGGGACAACAGGAAAAATTCTCATTACAGGTATATTAAATACCTGTAATGAATATTGCCTGTCCGGCGTAAAAGGATTGTATCGGTGTTCTGCGTGCTTCAATTTGACTTGACTTCACTCCGAAGACTGAAGACTGTAGACTTGGACTGTATGTCCAAGAAATCCGCGGAGCAATATATTTTCCCCTCTAAGGCTCTGTTGATTTCTCTTACGTCTCTGCGCACTTGTTCGGCTGATGCGTGATGTTCCCGAAAACCAAATTGGTGTCCCGGGATGATTTTTTTGTTTTCAATAATCGGTATAATTCTTTTGAGTAATAGCTTTTCAAAGACTTTCGACAGGATTGGCAGTAAGCTTATTGGTCTTTAGGATGATGGTTCTTCTGGTTCTTTCTTTGGTTTTGGGATTAGTATTATTTGGGCTACTTTCCATTGCGCTGGGAAATAACTGAGGCGTATTATAGCATTAAATACTATTGTTATAAATCTTATCGCTTTTGGAGGAAGTTCTTTTAATATTTTCCCGGTTATTAGTTCATATCCAGGCGTTTTGTTAGCTTGTAAATCATTTATTGTTTTTTTGACTTCTTCAGCTTTTATTTTTTGCAAGGGCATTTCCGCTTGCGATGGCGTTGCTAGGTATTTCATGATTGTTTTTTCTCTTTCTCGCTATTCAGGAGACGCGCTTGCAACTGGTTCGAAGACTTTTTTCAGATGGTCTGCAAATACTCTAGTTTTGTCCTTATTGGTTCTTGCCCATTCGCCGTTTTCTTGTTCTATGGGTGGAATTGTTTTTTGGGGAGTTCTTTTTTGATCTTTCTGGTAAGTTTCCCCAACGAATAGTCTGTAGCTTCTGTGGGGGTTAGATTGATAAGAAACTCTTCGATTGATTTGTCCTGTTCGTTCTTTATAAGTTCCTTTAGTTGTTTTATCACCTTGTTTAATTTCGTCTTGCAATGTGTTGACCTGGTTTTTTGCCATTCTTTTCTGATTCTTCTTTTCTCAGCTAATTTATCTTTTATGGCTGTTGAGCAACTTATTACTCTTTTAGAATCTTGGCTAATAGGAGTCGAATCTCAGGGTGCATTTTGAATCGTATTAGTAAGTTTGTCAACTGCCTTATCTATATCCTCGTATGTTTTGAGAGGAATATTACAGGTTGTTTCTCTCTCAACCCTAAGCCAATACTGCAAATAGAATATTTCTTGCAATTAATTACTTAAAGTAATAACTGATTGCAAATTATTAATAATTTTAACACTGAAGACGAAAACTTGATTTGTAGAAAATTGTAGCATATAAAAACAGTAAAAAGTCTGTTGTAATGGAAATTATTTCTATAAGTTTTAGATATGACACTTACCGTTACCAGTTTTATTCGTCTCATTTTTCTTTACATATTTTTGATACACAAATATATCATATATCGTTCCGATTGCTGTCATGAGAAAAGAAAGCCCTAAACCAACACTGCAATAGAATATTTCTTGATTAATTTTTCATATTCTTTCAAAGGATTAAGATTAAAATTACTTATAATATTATTAAGCTTTTCTGTTATATAATATATTATTGTTGTGCATTTCTGGAGACGTACCAGATGAAACATAACACGCTATTAGGTAGCCTTTTGTTATCGTCATTTAGATCTTTCACCTGGATTAGCTGAAAGTCTGCGGAGTAGAGATCATCGTAGATAACTCTGTCACGAAATATTCTTTCCAAAATAAAGCTAAGATTATTTGTGGTGCACGATGCTGGTAAACAGAGTCCAAGCGAAAGATTCTCGAGAGAATATGCCTCGAGGGTGTATCTTTCGTTTTATGGGTGGAATTGTTTTTTGGGGAGTTCTTTTGATCTTTCTGGTAAGTTTCCACAACGAATAGACTGTAGCTTCTGTGGGGGTTAGATTGATAAGAAACTCTTCGATTGATTTGTCCTGTTCGTTCTTTATAAGTACCTTTAGTTGTTTTACCACCTTTTGCTTCCTCATAAAAAGTGAACAAACCTATTTTTAAATTTTCTGTGGCTTGTCTTGCAATTATAGGGACAACAGGAAAAATTCTCATTACAGGTATATTAAATACCTGTATTGAATATTGCCTGTCCGGCGTAAAAGGTTATCGGTGTTCTGCGTGCTTCAATTTGACTTGACTTCACTCCGAAGACTGAAGACTGTAGAAGAATATTTCTTAAATTGGGCCTTAGTGTGCTCGGTGCTATGTCATTTGCCTGCTCTTTGCTTTGGTTTGTTCTTATATTTTGCTCCTCGGCTTTTTTATCTCTCAGTCTTGGAAAGATTTTTTGCTGCAGTTGTTTGCGTATTTCGCATCCCTTGTAACTTGCCGGATGGTTGCTTCCACAATTACAGCATTTAACTTCTTTGAATTTTTGTTTTATAGGGCAGTCCGTGGTAAGATGTTTTCGGCGCATTTTACGCATTTTGGGCCCCTGAAACAATACTTTTTGTATGACCGTAGGCTTGACATCTTGTACATTGAGCACATCTTGACATCATGTCTCTTATTTTATACGGCTGTTCAAAGGTAACAATTGTATTTAAAAGTTTTTTGACTTTGTAGATATCTTTGTTGTTTTCCTTTTGTTGTAATTCTACGAAGAGGAGTGGCAAGGGATTCTTTGTTCTGGGATTCAATATATTTGATATATTTATGACTTCGTGATTTTGGGCTTCGATATCTGTTTTAATATCATTGACACAAGCTGATGGGTGCATATTTTTTAACAGCACTTTAAATTTTTCGTCGGTTTTGCATTGGTAAATCCTTAGGTTCCTTTTTGCTTTAAAGCTTCCACAATAGGATGATATTTAACTGTTGAAAGGAGTTGTATTCTGACTTGGTTATTTTTTAGAATTCTCATTACATATTAGCCTTCCGCTATTTTATCCAGTACTTGTTTTAATGGTGCAATATCTTCCACTCCATCAATAAAAATTGGTGGTGATTTAGTTTCGATTTCTGTTACCGCCTCTACTGAGGAGCTGCTGTGATTTTCTGCATTAGTCTTACGCATATCTACATCTTCTAGTTTGTTATACGAGTTTCTAGTGTTTATGGCTTTACAGAATTGCAAGTTTTTGGTCTAGAATTAAAGTACGCACAAAAATCTATTTCTCGATACACGATTTCATATCAGAAACGAATATTTGAGCACATACAGCTGTCACCTGACGACAATATTTACTTAAACAAAAATACTGCAGTTTATATATACAAAATGATACACAAGGGAAGTAGCGACAACATTTACGAACAATTTCGTGTAAATAAAACTAAGATTGAATGCCTAGAAAAAAAGATTTTTCCTAAGGCAGCTTTATTAATGCAAAGGCACATGCAGGTTGACAGAATGAGCAGTACTGTGGGTAACAGCACAGATTAATCTGTGACGGTACTGATTATAATAAAAATCAGAAGCGTCTGTCCTGAACGTCACTGACAAAATTAAATGCCAGAAGCGTCTGTTATGACGGTACTAATTTTTAAAAAAGTTGTAAAAACAAATTTGTAAACAAAAGTTTGTATATATATATATATATATATACTCTGGTCAGGCCTCGGTTGCACGCGGTGCTCTTAGCGCACACGTACACGCACCGGCAAGAATTTTTGTCCCGCGGTCGCTATGTAAACATATGTCAACACACGCATATGCATGAAGCGCGTATCGTACGTGTGACTTGAAGCACGGAGCTGAGCGAGCAGGGAGAGGAAAAGTAGTACACGGAACATATTCAGTACATATTCAGTACTTGATATACATATATGTGTGTGTGTATATATATATATATGTATGTACACACACACACACACACACACACACACACACACACACACATATTTCCGGACATTTTCTACTAATATGATTTCTCGACATTTTGGAACATTCTAAACCTATTTCCATAAAAATCTCGAAAAAAAAATTTTTTCACTATCACAAAACTTCCTCTATGAGGAAGCAAAAAGTAATTAATTCCTCGCAACTCTGGTACACGCGTAGGCGGGAGAAACGCAGTAGCTCCTTCGCAAGCAGGGGTGATGGATGGAGGGTGGACCTTGCTTCTTGTAGAAAATTAAAAACCCGTTTTTTCTTCTTTCGTCGCTTTGTTTGGAAAGTCGCATCGTGTGAAAATACTTAATATCTGTAACAGAAATAATTTGTTAAAGCAGAGAATAGTATATTGAAAAGTATACATACAATTTTATATTTAAAAAAGTATAAATACAAAGTATTCTCTGCTTTAACAATGGCAAAAGCATAAATTGTTGTTTTTCATTATTGTACGGTTACACATAGGTTTGTAACTTTACACACGAAGTGAGGTTCATCTCACCCCACCCCATCCTTGCTTATAGGACGAAACGAGGTTTATCATTATACAGTTCGGGTTTTTAACTTTCCACGCGAACCGAGGTCCACTCTCACTCACCTCTGCCTGCGGGGGAGGGGCGGTAGCCTACATGTCTATACACACATATATCAGAAAATTACTTCTTTTAGCATTAAAATTGTAAAACTTTAATTTGCTACATTTTGTAAATCAATGTCGTCCCCCACTTTTTGTGCGTAGAATTACTCAGAAAAACCTCCTCTACAACATATTTAAGTGGCGATAAAATTGGCGAGTACTGATCTTTTATGCATATTTACCATTGGTGCAGATATTTACCACGATAACGAGAAGGAAGCAAAAGTGCATAACAATGGAACTTAAATATATTCTCTGCATCTGTACCAGTTTAGCGTTATTCGCACATGAATTGAATAGTACTCGTATTCAGACATTGCCTGCTTATGCCATTGCTTGCAAGGCAGATGTTCTGAACTCAACTACATGCGGAAAGGAACTGAAAGACTTCCAAGACGCTGTCAATCAACGAATACTGTGGAGCTTGAAAGGTACGTAAAATTATAACTGAATCGCTATTAACTCCATTTACTCCAATTTAAAATCTAGAAAGCTAGTAAAAAAACAACTACTCATCTTTAGCTTGTATTGCATATTTTAATTGATCAATTTTACAATTCTTGAATTCTATTTAAATTAAATATATTGACTAGCTAATATCTTTTAATCTTTTAATCTTAAATTAATAATAGTATTTACGAAAATATTAGTGTAATAAATTAAGAGATTGCATTTGTGTTTATCATATTGCATGTTTATAATTTACGATGTATCATTTAAACCGAATATATGTTCTATATATGTGTATATATATATATATATGTCGTAGGTAAATAGTTATTTTAGGAAAATAGCTTTTGACCAGACAAATGCTATCTGCTTAGTCAAATGGCTTTTGCCCATCTATTTTTGTGTTCAAATGCTACTTTCCTAGGCAAACGCTATTTAACTGAGCCGCTGTTAGGCAAATGATATTTAGCGAAGCTGCATTGATGCATTTTAAATAAGTACACATATCAGCAAATTACTACCCTTAGTATTGTCACAAACTGTTATATTTCTCAATTACATTTGTTAATAACTTTTTAATAAATAACAAGCGACGGCTGAAACCATATTTACGCTAAAACATAAAATTGTATATATATCTACTTTTCAATACACCAACTAGTTAGTTGGTTAGCTTAGTAGCCCAAGTGGGGTTTCACAATCGACGCAGCGTCAAATCGATGTTGACTTTGGGAGTTCAGGCTACATGGTCCAATATGGACTTCGCATATGGACCTTTGATCGCGTATAAAGCTAAATCTAATCAAATCTTAAAGTAGGGGAGACCGGGGCTAAACAGTCCGTTTTTTTTCGGTGCCGATTTTTAACAACAAAATAAATAATTGTAGTTAAATGTGGTATACCACTGTAAAGAGTGAACCTTTAGCTACAAAATTTATATAGGAAATTTTTGTCTACGTCGCTTTGTTTAACCGGTATAGAGCAAAAACGACAACGTTGCGAGTCGATCCCCGGCGCCGAGCGTGCTTGAAACGCAGTGCCCGTGCACTGCGTTTGACACAGATGGATATCCATTCACGAAATAACTTAGTACTATTTATTTCTATTTTAATTTGACACGGCTACTGGGAGCAAGTCTCGTCGAGACCGAGGACATGTTCGGACGTGTTTTGTCCTGAATAATTTTTGAAGATTGTTGATGCAATCAGCGCCGAGTTTGGATTGAATCTTTCGAGTCTGCATTTATTATTTTTGACTTGTTCTTGGCCGTTATGTGATCCTGATCCTGAGGAGGATTAGGTGCTATAAAATTTACAAAGAAGAAAAAGAAGAAAGCTATTGGGGGCCACGGCTACTCGTGGCATAAGTCTCGTGGGTCAAGAGGCGTCATCGTTTCTATACCCGATAACTAGCGCCTACTCTCGAGGAGCCAGCTACGCAGTCACTGGGTATCTCCGCACTAACCGAGTCATCAATCTCGCATCGTGCGTGCAGTGTCCGGACCATCCAAGAACACGGGCGTGAAGATTCATTTTAACTTCTTCATATTTATTGCGTGTTGGAGAGCAAACGGATTGACAGCCGAGAGCTCCCCAGATAACCGTGCCCTTCCTTGGCTCCACAACTCACCAGCGGTACTTGGGCCCGTATTACTACAGGCTCTTAGAGGCGCAGTCAGATCGCCATTGACGTCACTTGGTTACTGCAGAACGCGCTGGCCAGCCGACATCAGATCTTGCGACCGAGCCGTACTGAATCGGAACAGCTCCATTGCAGCGGTTCAGCGAGACCACTGGAAGGTGGGCGATGACTTGACTGGGAGAGGCTATATATTTGCATCACCAGACCAGTAACTGACTCTGACCCCAGGCCCAAAGAGACTCGTGCAGAGAATCAATGGCTTAAGACAGCCTGACTCCTTCGATACAATACGACAGTGATCGCACCAGCGTAGTTTTCAGGCCACTTGAATCTTCGGATTCTAACACGGATTCGCCATTTTTTTCGCGTTCCTTTCTGCCACAATTTACAAAAGGTAGTAGTCTTGCCGCTGTTTGCAACGCGGATGAGAGCGCAGGCCGCCGTTGCCAGCGTGATAACCAGTAGTAGGTCCGAGAGAACGAGTACGTGTATACGCGATCGCGTACTTAACGCGGATCGGCGAGAGACCGGTCGGTCGGCCGCGGGTTTGGTACACGGCCAACAGTGCCTCCGATCGCGTAATCGAACTGATCGTTTCCAGTTTCGCCGGCGTGAACTCGCTTCTAGTATTAGGGCCACGCGAAGTAAGACTATCTCTGCTATTCAATATGTCGTTAACCCTTTACGGGCCTGTGTACATAATTATGTACATTTAAAAAAACAAAAAAAAACAAAAACAAAAAAAACAAAAAAAACAAAAAACAAAAAAACAAAAAACAAAAAAAAACAAAAAAACAAAAACAAAAAAAAACAAAAAACAAAAACAAAAACAAAAAAACTAAAAACTAAAAACTAAAAGAAACTAAAAACTTTTATCATGGGGACGTCTTTTAAGACTATCTTATAAATTATAACATTTTACTCCAATGGGATCGATGTGTGGCCCCTAAAGGGTTAATTTAATTATTAATTTGACTAGTTAAGACTAGTCAGTGGAGTTAAAATAACATTATTTGTGTTAAAATAATAAATTTCGACACATGGTAATTAAAAAGAACAAAATGTTATTTAACTCAAGGTATTTAGGTTTAAATTTTATCAAGGTATTTAGGTTTAAATTTTATCTTTTGATATTTAATAGCGTAGGGACAATTATAATAACTATACCATTTTTGATTTATATAGAGTATATAGACTAATGATTGTATGTATAGAATACTTTGTAATAAATTGTAATTGCAAGCCGTTTTATTATACACTTTAAATCCAAATGTGTTATTTCTACACGGATAACGTTTAAAAATGACACATTTGACTGAAGCTCGTTTTACATGTTTTATTGCGTGTTAAATCCACACGTTTAATCGTATTAATATGTTCAACCGTGTTAAATGGCATCATTCAAAACGACAAAAAAATGTGTAAGAAGAGCTTTAGTTAAAACAACACACTTGGATTTGCTGTAAATTAGCCGTATAGAAAAAGAATTTCTCATTATTTCATAAAATTATACATTTCTTTTTTAAATGAAAGAAAGTTGCGCACGTTGCACGTAACTTTCTTCAACTTTTTAATACGCCATGAATGTCTGTACTCGATGCATTAAATTATGCGTTTTACTCGTTGATATTGTTTACGATAATCTTATCGTTGCATCTTTAATCGATTATACGCGTATATATCGATGCTGCGAGATTTATATCAATATTACTCGTATGACAAACTCTCTCCGTGAATGTATCTCCGATTTAAGGTCGATTTAGACATAACCGTGCCGTGCCCGTACCGTTTACGGACAGAAAGATTTAGACTCGTTTCACATGTAGGTATCCGGCACCGGACTACCGATGCCAGGTATCCGATCGATTTTCTTTGTTTTCACAAATCGGTTATCGGACAAACGTGTAAATGCTCCCATATTAATCCATACACTTCGTGATCGGATACCCGGCGTCAGTAGTCCAATATCGGATACGTGTGAAACGGGGCTTAGTCGAATTTCATCCGTTGCATCTTCGAATATCTTCTTAACTAGTGGCCGGATCGCCACTAGTTAGTGGTAGAGTTGCAGACGTTTTGATGGGAGTTTTAAGACGATATTCGATTTCGAAGGTCTGCCGTGAATGTCATTTGTGTTTTGATGATAATTTTTTAAAACAATTCTAAGGTTTTGCAATTTTTTACTTATTAGGAACTCTAGAACTTTTCGAAAGGAATCAAATGAGCTACTTAGAACTATTCTAACTTTAAATTAAACTTTTCTATTTTTTTTTGTTTTTTGAAAAAAATTAAAAAAATTTTTCTTTTATCAAGAACTCTAGTACTCGTCAAAATGCTTCAGATGAGCTATTCAGAACTATTCGGTCTTAAAGTTGGGTGTGAAGTTAGCATTCCATTTTTTAAATGCCTTTTTCAAAGTGTTAATCGCCGGAACTCTTTTTATAAACATAAAAATACTCTTATACTCTTCGAAAAGAAACTGGAACTCTAATCAGAACTAAAAAATTTTAAAGTAGGAGTGCGAACTTCACACACCCAGTGGGTACATAGCAGAGTTACTTATTTCTGCATTTTCTTGCATTTTATGATTTTTATTTCAGATATTTTTAGACTTGAATTTTGTTTTCGTATTTCTCATTTATGTGTATAAATATTTCTCATACATGTTAAATTTTTCCGTCAGTTAATATATTTGTCCAAATCTCTGTGATTTTACTTGTCTCCTTGTATATAGTGTGAAAAAGAAATTTGAATTAATTTAATTTGAAGTTGTTTCAAACTCTTACGAAGTGTTTCAATATGGATATGTCAGTTTTTATATTTATAAATTTTAGTCCCTTATGCATATTTGTATGCAATTTTTGGACATAAGAAACTAAATTAATCCAATAATTATTTTAAAAAAAAAATGTAACGCATATATTTCAATATATGTTAAAGGGTTGTGACAAAAAGACGAATAAATTGTCCAATTTTATTTAACATGTACTTTAATATCAAAATCTAACGTTGAAGTTTTCGGACGCGCTGATAAAAAAAAACAGAAACAGAGATTATATTTAAAAGACCATATTTCCGAACACACAAATTGTTCGATCTTGCTCTTTCGCTTTTTCTCTCTCAATTTCTCTCTTATCTATCTATTTATTTATCTATGTACTATTTAAATCTTGCGCATCCTGAACGGTTTAATCTTGTTAATATCTATGCTTTATTCACTAATATATTCAAAGTTATATGACACAAGCATAAAAATTACGATTTGGGGGAAAAATGTATACGATATTTTAAGTCCGCATCTTCTTGAAATATAGTGCGCCACGTAGTAACGCGTTCGTCGCTTTTCTGTAGATGGCGAACGCTAAGATAGCAAAATTAATAAAAATAATTTTTGTGAGCGTATCATTTTTAATTCATTAATATGTATCACATGCTAGGAAAATACATGTACACTCCACTATCAATTGTATATTTGTTCAAATTAGAAAAAATGCCGATAGGATTTAAAACCAAACTTAATTAATTTTAAAATAATTAGCGATATTGACGATCACTTTAATGTCAAGTTAAATGATAAATCAGTATATCTAAAAGTCGATAGATGATCGACTTAGTCAAATATCATGCATGTAAGTTCTTTTTGATAGAAAAAGAATCAGAGGCGCCTACTACGACATATATGGTTCGCTAATATCCAAGTACATATATATATATATATATATATATATATATATATATATATACATATATGTATAAATATTTAAATGTCAAATTCCTTATACACCAATAATTACAACATTTAATAGTTCATAGAATTTAAATGTACGGAAATGTACAAAAATATGAAATGTAAAAATGTACTATCAATTTTGCATATTAAGTTGACTTGAAATAAATTTAACTGTAAACTATAAAATAAATTACATGCAATAGACTACAGAGTAATACAAAATAAGAGATTATTTTAAAGTAATGATTTGGTCGGTTTTTTTTCGCAATAATATAGTACATATGTATACATATAATTTTGATATATATATATATATACAATATATATAAAGATGGTATTTATTATACCTCGACACATGGTGTTATCCTAATATGTCTCTTATCTGATCCAATGCTGAGATGATTGTATTGCTCGAGATCATGTATCTTTCCGACAGGGAAGGAAATGATTTTTCAGATCCTTTTTTAATTACTGTCTGTAAAATAAAATAAAACACTAAATTTACGTTGTCCTACTTCACAGAATATTCATTATTTAAATAACTTTCATGCGGTTGAGGAATATTATTATTTTGCATTCAACTCTGAGAAATGTATTCGAATACAAGAATATTGTTACAGATAATACGCATTGATGTACATTCTGCGTGAATGTATTGAGCTTTAAAACTGCGATTAATCAAATTAGACATACCCATAAGCAACGTGGTTTCCTTTTGTCTCGACACAGAGGACGGACCAAATCATAAGAGAAAGTTGTCTTCGAATACTTTTCTCTTGCTTCTTTTTCCACTTTTTTGTTTTCTACATAAGCAAGAGATATGTATGAAGTTTTTTTTTTTTAATTGAATAGGTACTTTATTTACCCCCAAGGGTCTTAAAGGGCGTTTTAAAGGGACGTACCCAACCCTGTACAATCCTATCTTTCAATATTCGCCTAAGTCCTATTCCGTACAAACTTTCGACTTTCCCTGCTCCGCTCAAACCGTCCACCGTCACGCCCCGCTCCACCGGAAGTCCTCTGCTTGTTGTTAGGTATACTTGTTATTAGGTATCACCTATATATTTCGCGTTTTCCGATTAACGCAACTGATGTAGATATTTTTAGAATATATCTATTTGGCTTTCATCAAATAGCATAATGTCATCAAAATCTTCGTCTTCCTGATTTAGAAGAACTCGGTGTAAGTTTCGAATTAAAGTTTGTTATTCCTGTTCTCGTTCAGGCGGTTTCATTTGATCGAATGTTTCTATTCCACTTTCACATTGCATAGGCTCATGAAAATTAGCATCACTCATATCTGTTAATCTAGAAGTACTCGGTGCAGATTCAGTGCTTTGTAGTGATGGACAACTCCTGGTTTGATATCTTTTAACATAACTTCCGTATATTTTGTAAATAAAGTCTGATTTTTTGAAGTGCTTGCTACAAACCGAAATAGTTCGGCTTGTCGTGCGACCAATAAATCCAAACCATTTTTCTCTATCCTCTTCATTTTTTGGTATCTGTGAAAGGATACTGCCGCGCGAAATGGAGTGACATTGCACTTTTCATAAGGGTGAATATTTGACTCCAACCGTAAAGTGATTGTTTCACTCGTTTGGAGTAAAATGTTTAACTCCATTATAGATAAAATAATTCACTCGATCAGAGTGAATTTTTCACCTTTTCTTAAAGTGAAACTTTCACTCTGTTGTTACGAGTGAACAATCACTTTACGGTTGGAGTCAAATATTCATCCTTAAGGCCGGTTTCACCAACTCCGGTTAATTTAACCGATCGATTCCATTCAAATTGACCAATCGCATTTGTTAATTTTGCTTATACGACAAATGCGATTGATTAACAAAAGCTTCCTCATAGAGGAAGCTTTGTTTTCGTGAATTTCGTATATGAAACCTTCAATTGCGTATAAAGTTGGGTTAGTCAACCAAATTTAAAAAAATTATATATGAAATAGGGGTAGAAGAAACCAACGCAGAGATTGGTTTTTGAGATTTTTTCTGCCAATATGTTCAGATTGTTGTAAAACGTCGAAATATCGCCTAAAAAAAAATGTCCGTATGTGTGTGTGTATGTGCATATTTGATGTTGTGGTTGCTCTAACTTCCGCAAATATGAGATATCGGGCTGTTTTTTTTTTTAATCGATAGAGTATCATTCAAGGAAGGTTGGTATTGAATTTGGCGATGATCGGTAAAGGGGTTCTTTTTAAAAAATGTTGAATTTTTTTAGAATGTTCGTGGTTGCTCTAACTTCCGCAAATATTGAGATATCGGCTGTTTTTTTTTTAATCGATAGAGTATCATTCAAGGAAGGTTGGTATTGAACTTGGCGATGATCGTAATGGGGTTCTTTTTTAAAAAATTTTTGAATTTTTTTAGAAATGTTGCTCTAATTTCTGCAAATATTGAGATATCGGGTTGAATTTTTTTTTAATCGATAGAGTATATTTAAGAAAGGTTGGTATTGAATTTGGCGATAATCGGTAAGGAAAAAGGAAAAAAATTATAAAACAATTGTTTAATAAGTTATCATCAACAAATAACTCCGCACCAGAAACAGGTAAAGAAATAATGGTTGCCAATCCAGGAGTTTTGGACCGGACTATTGATGCAATTAGGAGACAGGTCTACGACCAAATAAAAGAAAACAAAAAAAAGGTAAAAGTTTAATGAATTAAAATATTTATAAATAATGTTTAAATTTCGAAATCTAGCAGCGCCAATTTTCAGTTTTTTATTTATCAACATAAAGAATTTTCAGTTTTTGATTATCAACATCAAGAATTTTACGATTTAAATTAAACTCTTCTGGCTTTTAGAGACGCACAATTCGTCTATTATTTTTTATAAGTCCATACTTTCTGATATTTCATGTTCAATAGAAATAAGTGCAAGACTACTTAGTTTTTCCTGGGACATTGTAGCTCGGAGA
>NW_027250401.1:0-22038 GCF_030848795.1 Temnothorax nylanderi | reverse complement strand
CATTAATGTCTGTGAAGTTGGCCCCCCTTTTTCAAAATTCGGAAAGTTTTATTAGAGTTCTGGATTCCCCAGAAAGAGTTCTAGAGTTCTCTGTAGTTTTTAGAAAGAGTTCCGTCATTTAAAGTGGTGAAAACACCATTTTAAAAATGGGGGGGCTAACTTCACGGCGCCCCCCATTTTTGAAAAAATGAATTTTTTATGGTAGTTCCGGATAGATTTCGATGAGTTCTAGAGTTCCCTATAGGTTTTAAAAAGAGTTCCGTTCAAATAAGCCCAAAAATCGATGTCAAAGTTGAACAAAAAATTTCCACTTTTTTTTTTAAATTAATTTTTTATGGTAGATTCAGAAAGATTTCGACGAGTTCTAGAGTTCTCTATAGGTTTTATAACGCTACGACCAATATTTCAAAAGTTACAGTCCCTCAAAGTACCGCACCTCGAAAAAATTCTAAGTCCCGAAGGGTAATTTTTTTTTTCGGAATTCGGCAGTTCTCGCGGGAGTTCTGGTGGCCCCCCGAGGAGTTCTATCGAAAACTATCAGGTTCATAAGCGCTCCGACAGATATTTCAAAAGTTACAGCCCCTCAAAGTACCGCACCTAAAATTAAAAAATTATTTTACCGGAGTTCTGGCGGGAGTTCTGGTGGCCCCCCGAGGAGTTCTATCGAAAACTATCAGGGTCCCAAGCGCTCCGACCAATATTTCAAAAGTTACAGCCCCTCAAAGTACCGCACCTCGAAAAAATTCTAAGTCCCGAGGGGTAATTTTTTTTTTCGGAAATCGGCAGTTCTCGCGGGAGTTCTGGTGGCCCCCCGAGGAGTTCTATCGAAAACTATCAGGGTCCTAAGCGCTCCGACAGATATTTCAAAAGTTACAGCCCCTCAAAGTACCGCACCTAAAATTAAAAAATTATTTTACCGGAGTTCTGGCGGGAGTTCTGGTGGCCCCCCGAGGAGTTCTATCGAAAACTATCAGGGTCCCAAGCGCTCCGACCAATATTTCAAAAGTTACAGCCCCTCAAAGTACCGCACCTCGAAAAATTTTAAGTCCCGAGGGGTAATTTTTTTTCGGAAATCGGCAGTTCTCGCGGGAGTTCTGGTGGCCCCCCGAGGAGTTCTATCGAAAACTATCAGGTTCCTAAGCGCTCCGACAGATATTTCAAAAGTTACAGCCCCTCAAAGTACCGCACCTAAAATTAAAAATTATTTTACCGGAGTTCTGGCGGGAGTTCTGGTGGCCCCCCGAGGAGTTCTATCGAAAACTATCAGGGTCCCAAGCGCTCCGACCAATATTTCAAAAGTTACAGCCCCTCAAAGTACCGCACCTCGAAAAAATTCTAAGTCCCGAAGGGTAATTTTTTTTTTCGGAATTCGGCAGTTCTCGCGGGAGTTCTGGTGGCCCCCCGAGGAGTTCTATCGAAAACTATCAGGTTCCTAAGCGCTCCGACAGATATTTCAAAAGTTACAGCCCCTCAAGTACCGCACCTAAAATTAAAAAATTATTTTACCGGAGTTTCTGGCGGGAGTTCTGGTGGCCCCCCGAGGAGTTCTATCGAAACTATCAGGGTCCCAAGCGCTCCGACCATATTTTAAAAGTTACAGCCCCTCAAAGTACCGCACCCTAAAATTAAAAAATTATTTTACCGGAGTTCTGGCGGGAGTTCTGGTGGCCCCCCGAGGAGTTCTATCGAAAACTATCAGGTTCCTAAGCGCTCCGACAGATATTTCAAAAGTTACAGCCCCTCAAAGTACCGCACCTAAAATTAAAAAATTATTTTACCGGAGTTCTGGCGGGAGTTCTGGTGGCCCCCGAGGCGTTCTATCGAAAAACTATCAGGGTCCCAAGCGCTCCGACCAATATTTCAAAGTTACAGCCCCTCAAAGTACCGCACCTTGAAAAAATTCTAAGTCCCGAGAGGGTAATTTTTTTTTTCGGAAATCGGCAGTTCTCGCGGGAGTTCTGGTGGCCCCCGAGGAGTTCTATCGAAAACTATCAGGGTCCTAAGCTGATAGTTTTCGATAGAACTCCTCGGAGGGCCACCAGAACTCCCGCCAGAACTCCGGTAAAATAATTTTTTAATTTTAGGTGCGGTACTTTGAGGGGCTGTAACTTTTGAAATATCTGTCGGAGCGCTTCGGACCCTGATAGTTTTCGATAGAACTCCTCGGGGGGCCACCAGAACTCCCGCCAGAACTTCGGTAAAATAATTTTTTAATTTTAGGTGCGGTACTTTGAGGGGCTGTAACTTTTGAAATATTGGTCGGAGCGCTTGGGACCCTGATAGTTTTCGATAGAACTCCTCGGGGGGCCACCAGAACTTTCGCGAGTACTGCCGATTTCCGAAAAAAAAAATTACCCCTCGGGACTTAGAATTTTTTCGAGGTGCGGTACTTTGAGGGGCTGTAACTTTTGAAATATCTGTCGGAGCGCTTAGGACCCTGATAGTTTTCGATAGAACTCCTCGGGGGGCCACCAGAACTCCCGCCAGAACTCCGGTAAAAAATAATTTTTTAATTTTAGGTGCGGTACTTTGAGGGGCTGTAACTTTTGAAATATTGGTCGGAGCGCTTGGGACCCTGATAGTTTTCGATAGAACTCCTCGGGGGGCCACCAGAACTCCCGCCAGAACTCCGGTAAAATAATTTTTTAATTTTAGGTGCGGTACTTTGAGGGGCTGTAACTTTTGAAATATCTGTCGGAGCGCTTAGGACCCTGATAGTTTTCGATAGAACTCCTCGGGGGGCCACCAGAACTCCCGCGAGAACTGCCGATTTCCGAAAAAAAAAATTACCCCTCGGGACTTAGAATTTTTTCGAGGTGCGGTACTTTGAGGGGCTGTAACTTTTGAAATATCTGTCGGAGCGCTTAGGACCCTGATAGTTTTCGATAGAACTCCTCGGGGGGCCACCAGAACTCCCGCCAGAACTCCGGTAAAATAATTTTTTAATTTTAGGTGCGGTACTTTGAGGGGCTGTAACTTTTGAAATATCTGTCGGAGCGCTTAGGAACCTGATAGTTTTCGATAGAACTCCTAGGGGGGCCACCAGAACTCCCGCCGAGAACTGCCGGATTCGAAAAATAATTACCCTCGGGACTTAGTTTTTCGAGGTGCGGTACTTTGAGGGGCTGTAACTTTTGAAATATTGGTCGGAGCGCTTGGGACCCTGATAGTTTTCGATAGAACTCCTCGGGGGGCCACCAGAACTCCCGCCAGAACTCCGGTAAAATAATTTTTTAATTTTAGGTGCGGTACTTTGAGGGGCTGTAACTTTTGAAATATCTGTCGGAGCGCTTAGGAACCTGATAGTTTTCGATAGAACTCCTCGGGGGGCCACCAGAACTCCCGCGAGAACTGCCGATTTCCGAAAAAAAAATTACCCCTCGGGACTTAGAATTTTTTCGAGGTGCGGTACTTTGAGGGGCTGTAACTTTTGAAATATCTGTCGGAGCGCTTCGGACCCTGATAGTTTTCGATAGAACTCCTCGGGGGGCCACCAGAACTCCCGCCAGAACTCCGGTAAAATAATTTTTTAATTTTAGGTGCGGTACTTTGAGGGGCTGTAACTTTTGAAATATCTGTCGGAGCGCTTAGGACCCTGATAGTTTTCGATAGAACTCCTCGGGGGGCCACCAGAACTCCCGCGAGAACTGCCGATTTCCGAAAAAAAAAATTACCCCTCGGGACTTAGAATTTTTTCGAGGTGCGGTACTTGAGGGCTGTAACTTTTGAAATATTGGTCGGAGCGCTTGGGACCCTGATAGTTTTCGATAGAACTCCTCGGGGGGCCACCAGAACTCCCGCCAGAACTCCGGTAAAATAATTTTTTAATTTTAGGTGCGGTACTTTGAGGGGCTGTAACTTTTGAAATATTGGTCGGAGCGCTTGGGACCCTGATAGTTTTCGATAGAACTCCTCGGGGGGCCACCAGAACTCCCGCCAGAACTCCGGTAAAATAATTTTTTAATTTTAGGTGCGGTACTTTGAGGGGCTGTAACTTTTGAAATATCTGTCGGAGCGCTTAGGACCCTGATAGTTTTCGATAGAACTCCTCGGGGGGCCACCAGAACTCCCGCGAGAACTGCCGATTTCCGAAAAAAAATTACCCCTCGGGACTTAGAATTTTTTCGAGGTGCGGTACTTTGAGGGGCTGTAACTTTTAAAATATTGGTCGGAGCGCTTGGGACCCTGATAGTTTTCGATAGAACTCCTCGGGGGGCCACCAGAACTCCCGCCAGAACTCCGGTAAAATAATTTTTTAATTTTAGGTGCGGTACTTTGAGGGGCTGTAACTTTTGAAATATCTGTCGGAGCGCTTAGGAACCTGATAGTTTTCGATAGAACTCCTCGGGGGGCCACCAGAACTCCCGCGAGAACTGCCGATTTCCGAAAAAAAAAATTACCCCTCGGGACTTAGAATTTTTTCGAGGTGCGGTACTTTGAGGGGCTGTAACTTTTGAAATATCTGTCGGAGCGCTTCGGACCCTGATAGTTTTCGATAGAACTCCTCGGGGGGCCACCAGAACTCCCGCCAGAACTCCGGTAAAATAATTTTTTAATTTTAGGTGCGGTACTTTGAGGGGCTGTAACTTTTGAAATATCTGTCGGAGCGCTTAGGAACCTGATAGTTTTCGATAGAACTCCTCGGGGGGCCACCAGAACTCCCGCGAGAACTGCCGATTTCCGAAAAAAAAAATTACCCCTCGGGACTTAGAATTTTTTCGAGGTGCGGTACTTTGAGGGGCTGTAACTTTTGAAATATTGGTCGGAGCGCTTGGGACCCTGATAGTTTTCGATAGAACTCCTCGGGGGGCCACCAGAACTCCCGCCAGAACTCCGGTAAAATAATTTTTTAATTTTAGGTGCGGTACTTTGAGGGGCTGTAACTTTTGAAATATCTGTCGGAGCGCTTCGGACCCTGATAGTTTTCGATAGAACTCTTCGGGGGGCCACCAGAACTCCCGCCAGAACTCCGGTAAAATAATTTTTTAATTTTAGGTGCGGTACTTTGAGGGGCTGTAACTTTTGAAATATCTGTCGGAGCGCTTAGGAACCTGATAGTTTTCGATAGAACTCCTCGGGGGGCCACCAGAACTCCCGCGAGAACTGCCGATTTCCGAAAAAAAAAAATTACCTTTCGGGACTTAGAATTTTTTCGAGGTGCGGTACTTTAAGGGGCTGTAACTTTTGAAATATTGGTCGGAGCGCTTGGGACCCTGATAGTTTTCGATAGAACTCCTCGGGGGGCCACCAGAACTCCCGCCAGAACTCCGGTAAAATAATTTTTTAATTTTAGGTGCGGTACTTTGAGGGGCTGTAACTTTTGAAATATCTGTCGGAGCGCTTAGGAACCTGATAGTTTTCGATAGAACTCCTCGGGGGGCCACCAGAACTCCCGCGAGAACTGCCGAATTCCGAAAAAAAAATTACCCTTCGGGACTTAGAATTTTTTCGAGGTGCGGTACTTTGAGGGGCTGTAACTTTTGAAATATTGGTCGGAGCGCTTGGGACCCTGATAGTTTTCGATAGAACTCCTCGGGGGGCCACCAGAACTCCCGCCAGAACTCCGGTAAAATAATTTTTTAATTTTAGGTGCGGTACTTTGAGGGGCTGTAACTTTTGAAATATCTGTCGGAGCGCTTAGGAACCTGATAGTTTTCGATAGAACTCCTCGGGGGGCCACCAGAACTCCCGCGAGAACTGCCGATTTCCGAAAAAAAAATTACCCCTCGGGACTTAGAATTTTTTCGAGGTGCGGTACTTTGAGGGGCTGTAACTTTTGAAATATTGGTCGGAGCGCTTGGGACCCTGATAGTTTTCGATAGAACTCCTCGGGGGGCCACCAGAACTCCCGCCAGAACTCCGGTAAAATAATTTTTTAATTTTAGGTGCGGTACTTTGAGGGGCTGTAACTTTTGAAATATCTGTCGGAGCGCTTAGGAACCTGATAGTTTTCGATAGAACTCCTCGGGGGGCCACCAGAACTCCCGCGAGAACTGCCGATTTCCGAAAAAAAAAATTACCCCTCGGGACTTAGAATTTTTTCGAGGTGCGGTACTTTGAGGGGCTGTAACTTTTGAAATATTGGTCGGAGCGCTTGGGACCCTGATAGTTTTCGATAGAACTCCTCGGGGGGCCACCAGAACTCCCGCCAGAACTCCGGTAAAATAATTTTTTAATTTTAGGTGCGGTACTTTGAGGGGCTGTAACTTTTGAAATATCTGTCGGAGCGCTTAGGAACCTGATAGTTTTCGATAGAACTCCTCGGGGGGCCACCAGAACTCCCGCGAGAACTGCCGATTTCCGAAAAAAAAAAATTACCCCCTCGGGACTTAGAATTTTTTCGAGGTGCGGTACTTTGAGGGACTGTAACTTTTGAAATATTGGTCGTAGCGTTATAAAACCTATAGAGAACTCTAGAACTCGTCGAAATCTTTCTGAATCTACCATAAAAAATTAATTTAAAAAAAAAGTGGAAATTTTTTGTTCAACTTTGACATCGATTTTTGGGCTTATTTGAACGGAACTCTTTTTAAAACCTATAGGGAACTCTAGAACTCATCGAAATCTATCCGGAACTACCATAAAAAATTCATTTTTTCAAAAATGGGGGGCGCCGTGAAGTTAGCCCCCCCATTTTTAAAATGGTGTTTTCACCACTTTAAATGACGGAACTCTTTCTAAAAACTACAGAGAACTCTAGAACTCTTTCTGGGGAATCCAGAACTCTAATAAAATTTTCCGAATTTTGAAAAAGGGGGGCCAACTTCACAGACATATATGCATAATGTCAGTATTGATTTATTCGAATTGACTTTAATATCGAATAAAGTGCACTGAAATTGATACGAACTATATCAGTTTAGAAGTAAATTTATAGAAAAAAAAACAAGGAAAAATTACGAGAATATAATTTACGTAATTAAATTGTGTTTAAAATAATTAAATGTAATTTGTTTTTGTTCATTTACATATATTTTTGTAACGTTGTTTACCTATTCTGCGTAGTCACACAAACGGAAATTCTTACCATGATTAATCCGAATTGATGATAAATTGTTGCTTAATGTAAAGATTTCTTATTTAATTTGGACGATTACCGTTTTAAACTCGAACAGGAAGAGAAAACCTCCCCTGTTTTTCTCCAATTTCGTCGACGTTAACTTTTTCCATTTACTTTTACTTTTCCAATCGCCTCATTCACTTTTAGAAAACGTGGAGTATATTACAGAAACAAAACGAAATCGCGCTGAATACACCGTAGCAGTAAGTTCTGTGGGCGCAGTAACCTGTTGAGTGTATTCGCGTAAGTGGTGAGTAGTGGATACGTATACGTGCGAAAGTCTGGGGATGAAGTTTCTGGGGGGGAAATACAGGGGCGAGACACCACGCTCGTGAGAATTGTAACATACGAACGGCAAGTGTATTCGTACCTAAGAATCCGAGAACAATACATCCGCGCAGAGCTATGCGAGCGGCCTTGTAACGACTTCGAAAGACATTTATGCAATCCGATATGAAAGAAGCGCATTCTCGAGTGCAACTGGTGGTAAAAAGGGAGATAAATAAAATATACATCATCGAAGAAATATTTTTGAACGCTGGGCGAGAAGAGCGGATAGAATTATGTAGTTTTTACTCGTTATTGAAATCTTTTTAAAGTTCCTATCGTGAAGTATTTCTTGCATTAAAGTCAGTTCTCGGAGAGTAAAACTATTTCTCTATATATATAAGAAAGTTAAAGTTATAAAAAGTTTTTTCTTTTATAAGCAGTTAATATTTTCTCGTATACAAGCTAAATAATAAAACCGATACTAATAACGATATTTTGTGCCTAAATATTAATCATGAATTGCGCTAGTATTCTTCATTTTATCTCTATATTTAAAAAAATGTCATGTAACCACTCAAGTGACGATTATGACTGGCAATATAATCAACTTTAACCATTAGCCTATATTCACCGCCTGCCCTCATCAAGTCGATAAATGCACCTATGACATTAATTCGTGATCCCATAGTCTTTCTAACGATCATGTGGCAATTAAATGCATCGTAATGCGAAGTGGCCCTCGAAAGTTTCGAGATACCATGCTGATATCGATTCTAGATACTGGATATTAAAGATTGTTTTATGATCGGCTTAATACGAGAACGGTGTAAACGTACCACACATAGATTGAATCATTAAAATGGTGCAGATAAGAGGACGATATAACGCTGTTTTCCAAAATATGGAGCGCTGTTTTTTTGGTATTTTCCTTTATACCAATTTCATCATACAAACTAGCTAGATATGATGTCATATTTTCGCTGAAACATGTCGAAAAACAGTAATTTCATCTTTATCCGATTACATCGTTTAAGTATCTTTTGTGAACGCAACGCACGAATGTTCCGATCACGTCTATATTTCGCGATCATAAATTACATCAACTCGCTAACAGCACGCTTTGAAATTAGCGTTGTAACGTGGTCGAGCGTTGCACCGGGGAATAACAATGTCCCCGGCTCACGTGCGCACGTGTATTTATACCAGGCATTGTGTGCATCTAATTTCGGAACAATGTTGACGTCATTTCCGTTTTCATTTAATCCGCTGATGACTATATGAAATGTTTGGACATTGCAGATCATATATATTAATCAGTATGCATTTATGATCATAGCTTCTGCGACAGCAAAACATCGTATCCGCGAGCAAGGACATAGTGTGTTACAAAGTTTGCCGACAGCAGGAGAGAGAGGGAAAGAGAGAGGGAGGGAGCAGAGGGAGAGAGAGAGAGAGAGAGAGGAGAGAGAGAGAGAGAGAGAGAGAGAGGAGAGAGAGAGAGAGAGAGAGAGAGAGAGAGAGAGAGAGAGAGAAGAGAGTTGATTAAAATAATATTTTTATAAGATTTCCTCCGTGATATGTACTTCTTACATATCTTTTTCGCAGAATTTTACTCTCGCATATTCTAGATAAACATATTTTTAACTTTTATAATTTTATAAATGTTACTCATATACACAGAAAAAAAGATTATCACGTTTCCACTGCAGAGAAATAGAAAATATCAACTCGCTGATCTTTCGTTACATCGTAGCTAAAACATAAGCGCAAACATATATGTCTAGAAATGAAAGACTCAGCGCTTGTTTCGCACGTCGCAGACAGTTCAAGATCCGATTCGCGAAGTGCCGGTGAAATTAGCGCTCGTGGTTAAACGTTTCGCGACGGAAGTAACAATGTGCGTCCGCGCCCGATGCGCCGACAGTCGTGCTTGCGACCGTGGTATCGGTGTACGTACGGTGGCATTGTGTTGGCCGTTAAGCATTTGATACGGCCACCTTCCTGTCGCGCGCGTCCCGTCGGTGCTATTGTCGCCGGTGCGTTCGCGTTGTAACCGAGCCGCGTTGTTTCTCCGTGTGCGATACGATCCGATACGCCCGTCGCCCGTGCACCACCGACGACGAGTGTGTGACGCACGTACGAAGAGCCGCACTTAGAACCGGCGTGCATACTGAAGTGGCCGCACGAAAACGAAGCGACAAGCCCGACGAAAGCGGACGCGCGTGTGAGCCGAGATATGATAAAATGTAAAAACGAGATAAGGAAAAATATATAGGAAATACGAAGTAAAACTGAATATCTCGAGAGAGAGAGAGAGAGAGAGAGAGAGAGAGAGAGAGAGAGAGAGAGAGAGAGAGCGCGTTCGCAAACGGCAGAGTATGAATATATTTCATCGCTCGAAACTCGCAAAAAAATACTCGGATATTCTCGCTGGGATGTTACATTTCAATCGTTCAATAATCGAGGAACATTAAAGTAAGATTATAAAAAAGTCGTAACATTATTATTATAAATTTAAAACGTGCATTAGACAAAACTAAATATTAATTGGAACATTAATTAAAGTATTAATTAAATATTTATCGTATAAATTAATAAGTTATTATTCACTTTGTAGAACTTCGATAAAAATAAAATTGTAAAATCGTCTTTCTATTCCATGCGCATCATTTTTTATTTAATACAAATAGTCTGGGAACAAGAAATGTTTTTTTTATTCACGACTACATACAAATAGAAAAGTTCTTATTAGAAAACTTTGTATTTTGCAATTGTCGCCTACATTTATAAGTATTCAATAATAACACGTAAAAGAATGGAATAGAAGTTGACCTACATTGAGGCAAAAGTTAACAATAAAATTTAAACATGCCACGATAATCTATTTCTACTTTACTCCAACTTGATTTTCACGTATTTTTTTTTTTTAATAACGCACTGATAGAGCTCTTTGTCTTTTCATATTCTACTTCTGCATGGTCATTCTCTTATTTGTGACACTCGATAAAAACAAAATAGAAGAAAAATCGAAAATAATATCTGCGCCTGCCATTGGTTCTTTGTAATTGTTTTGCCATGGCTCTGTGTTTGCATACGGCCTTACGCACATAATGTAAGAGCGATAAGCGCGAGTGTGTGTGGGATCCGATGACGGGTCGTTCACGGACGCTTACGCAGTGCACCTTCAACCGTTCTCGTAACGCGAACGAATTGGTAAAATTTCGTTAGTCGCGAAGTCTTGACGGGAGAGAGTACGTCGATGATATACGAACCGCGTTCGAATTCGTCATTCGACTTTCGCACCTTTCGACCGTGAACCGTGAACCGTCGCAGTTCCATCCGATAGATAATCGATTCCGATAACTGCGCGACGCGATAGCTCAAGCATGACTATACGACGATGCCTATTGTTTGCCGAAGCGCAGGTTTCAGTTGGTAATGATCAGCATACGGCGCGTGTGGATACGACGATGATGACCATTTGGATAGAGTGAGCCGCGGTAGGAGAATGCATAGGGAATTCTCGCATAGAACGCACATCCACATAACCGCATATGAATGTATTAATTATTGAAGACGGGACGGACGACACCGTGGCGAATATAAAAACACCGCGGAACAAACAGCCGCGGAACTCGTGAATTATTTTCGAGCTGCAATTACATTTTTTATATGGCAATCCGTTGTTACGTCTGCCCCGTGCAACAGTCGTGCGCCGCCACAAAGCGCATCTACTATTCGGATCGAATTAATATTGCCTGTTTTACTTTGAATATAACGCATGTCAAAATAAAAACAAAAACGCTTTGTTGTCAAAGAACTATTGAAATAAAATATTGCTCGCTGCGAAATATCGTAATTTCAGATAACGATGATTATTGTTTCGAAATCATGGACGTGTTATTATTACATTTTGCTTCAATAGACTATTCCAGCTTTTCATTATAGCGCACTTTTTAAATACGCATTTGTAACCCTTGAAACTCGTTAAAATTGCGCTACTTTTGCAGCAATATTGCAATGCAATTTATGAATTTAATTGTGCACCGTGATGAAAAACCAGATCTCTTTTAAGAACGTAAATCGTTTTAATACAGCGTGATTATACCGCATTTATCAGTGAATACGATGGTAAATTTCAAAATATATATTCATATAACTTGTAGTCTCTTTTAGCATTTTCTACGTACGATAACGATTAATTTTTTTTTATATTGTCGAACTGATTTACGGATAAGAAAAATAGATGGGCAATGCGAATAAATAACATTAATAAATGCAAAGCGGCGTTAACAAATAGGCGGATTTATAAATAATAGCGTTTGGCTTATCGCCAAGGTACTTAAAATTTGAACAATACGTAACGCCTCGAAAATCAATACAGACGATTCATAACTTTGCATGAAACGTGCATCTTAATCCTAGCTCCTGTAACTCTCGGCAACAAGATTAAAATGAGCTTAAATTTATAAAGACGTTAATATGAAATTTTAGCGTAACGACGTAAACACTTTACTGATACTCTTAGCCAGCTTTCTAAACATTATACCCTTATTATTACTATATAACTTATTATTATTATATCACATATTATTTCCTTTTCTTCTTTTTGGGAGGATATCAACTTTTTTATTCTATTGTATTAAAAATTCGTGTTAAACAAATACACAATTGTACTTTTAATGATTCATATGATATGAAATAGCGTGATAATTTAATATTACACTTTGTGTTTTTGTGAGTAATTTTAAAGATTCAATTATACGATTTAAAAATCTCAATTATAGAATTATTTGTAAGATCTTTTATTTATAATAATGGAACAGAACATAATACTTCGCGCCATGCTAATATATGAACTATTTACAAAGTTACAAATATCGAAGTTATGAGTAATCGAATTCTTAACACACCGATAGGCACCGATTATGAATATTTAATAAAGTAGTTTATTCAGTGATAAACTAGCCACGAAATTGAGCAACTAATACGACCCGTTTTCGTCTATTGTTACGTAGCACACGTATTAAGTTTCCGGGAAGCACGACTGCGTGATAACACATATCGCTGAGTAGTTATATTCCTATTGTTTCAATGTGAAAGTCAGTGCGCGACGATACGCTCGGCAATTAAAAACTCAGTCAAACACCACGTATCTACAGTTTATTAAAACACAACCGTTCCTTGGTGTCACGGAGAAATTCAATTTCGTCCCTGCGAGGCTTCGCGTAGGATTACGAGATCCGCGAGGGTCTCCTATATTCGGCGCAATCGAGTTCCAACTACGTAAATGGCACACGAGCACATTTTTATCTAGCCGCGACCGCAGCGTGCAATCAGAGAAGCGCCCGTTGACTCGTGACGCTTCCGGTTCAGGCTTCCGGTCCACGGAACCGCACCGTTTCCGTTCGGCTGCCCAGCCCACCGATCCCGACCGCCAAGCGTCGTGGTATATCGGGGCTCCACGTTCGAGGAGCGGTATCGAGATCAGTGCTAACGCTTCGTCACGAGAATGCAAGGACGGAATATTTGCGCGCGCCCGGATAATTAGTTCCAAGTGGTATTCGCCGTGGTTGCGGAGAATCGAATTGCCGTGCATGTGATCCGCGAGTAATGCTGGTTATTTAACCTGTCGTCCGATTTGACGTGCAAGATTAACGACCGGTTCATTGTCTTGAAAAGTGCGCTAATCAGTGTTTCGATATAGTGATAGATAACTTCATGTGCGAGAAGAAAATTGCAATTTATTTGACAAGTGTTTGAATTCTGAGGAATCCAAAAGAATAGTATTAATGGTGAAGCTGACGTTAACATAATAATTAATTAACGTCGTCGTACGTAATTCCATTAAATGTACATTCTTTTTATTTTTTGTAAATTTGTGATGTATATTTATGAAAAAAAGGGCTCGTTTACAATTTATATTCAACGCTCGGAAGCTATATCTTCTCCAAGCTTTACAGCAAGATACTCCGCATTATACTTAACGAGAATGTGAAATTTATGTTGCGGGATGATAACAAATGAGGCATGCATCGTTTCAACATCCACAGTCGCAGCAGGAGGAGGAATTTATTGTGCGGACGATTCTAGTATTAAGAATTGCGATGATCCAGTGCAACGTTTTCTATTCTCATCGGAGGTCCAACCAGATAATTGCGGCCGTTCATTATTGAGTGAGAGAAGCGGTAATCGGCGCGCCAGGTGGATGCGGCTGTATCTGTGGCCGTGATACGCGAAAATGGCGGTTGCGCCCGGTAAGAATAAATTGAAAATGGGCAGTGCGGGCCGATACTACGGTGCTTATCTCATCTACGACGTGGCAAACTCATGCCTCGCCGCCTTGCACGCCAAGATGCCTCCTCCGGTCGTCGTCACGCGAACCAACCCTCCGTCTCCTGTGCACGTCCAGAACCCTCGTAAGTTTTCTTCGTCTTTTCTATATTTCTCCGTTTGTGTGACTGGCGCTTTGGTAACGCGATGGCAATTGCAGATGTTCGATTCCCTCGATTTTCCTTGCGTTTCAGCAATTAAATTTTTCTCCCGAGATGGATCTCCTTAGAGATGGATTAGAGATAGATTTGGTGAAGCGTAATAATGCAACGGGGCATAATTACATTTTATCTCACGAATTGTTTTTCCGGAGTTCCGCAGTCATGATCCAACACTGTGTCGATTGCTAATACGAAAAGGTCCATTTTAATTATTAAATATAATGAAAAAAAAAACGTCGTGTGAGTAATATGACATTCCATAAATAAATATAGAAATTGACTTTGAAATAAATTATATGTAGATGAGACGAGTGTTATAAGAAGACATGTTCTGGAGGTCAGCTATGAGATATTAGGTGCTAGATACAAAATAGCCAAATCGTTGCTCATCGTTACTAAAATATAAGAGCTCGTTCGGATAGTTAATGGCAGGATCTTTCCGGTTGCATGTTTCGAGCCGATTAGATCCAACACATTTAAAAAGAAAATGCGGAGAAGGATATTAGACGAGAAAACGTGTGAAAATAAAAAATTTTAGCGGTTACAATCTTGTTAACATTATCGAGACTTACCAGACAAGAATTGTCTATCGTTTTGTGTTAACAGCTAATCTTGCACGTAAACACTCATTGTCAGACCATACAGCGACTATTCTGGTCGAGATACATGAAACTATATTTCGACTAAACATATTTACGTGCATTTATTACATATTACATTGCGTCGCATATAAGCAGAGAGACACATAATTACATTATGCGGACTGAGTTACATTTAGGATTACAATGTTCTTAATTACATTAATGTAACACAAGAATGCCTGCGCACTCATAACACAATGCCATCGCATTTCCCTGCACAGTCCGGCACGAGATTATACTTGCATTTTTAACCCCGGGGTAGATAAAATCTAAATACGGCGTTTCTCTCGAAAAATTCGAATCAATTTCACGTAGTAGGCGAGGCGCTGTACGGTATACTAAACAGTTCCACGCCCGTTTCCGCACAAACGACTTTTAAGGTAATATCGATAACATTAAATATTCACTACCCAAATACGTCCAAAGCTGATGTCTTATTCAGAGAAATAGCGGCGTAACAGCGTGCATGCGAGTGCGGTGTACATTATTACTCATAACCATGCTGCGGCAATGCGTAGTAAACTGTTTTCAATGGCGAATATCGCTATATACGCAAAGTATCGCAATATAAACTAATACTGATAGTTAGTAACTCGCGGAAGACTTCTTATAACAGTTGCCGATCCCGTGTCACGGGTAATAGTAGCGCATTTAAGGAAGAATATTCTTTAATATTGTGCAAATTACAGTTTTTTACTGGCATTTTTAGACTGGCAAAGTTACAGTTCTTTTATATAATGTTTTCAAACGTTACATTGTCGTTCAATATCTTTGATAAGATATTACATAAATAGAAGAATGATATTTACACAAATAAAAGAACGAAAACAAACACACGATTTTAAAAATGATAAGTTTGGCCTGTTAAGTTTAAGGGATAATAATATAATGACAAATTATTTACTTTAGTAACGTAATAAATTACCTGTCGTGTATATTTATTAATATCTGTGCGGCTAACGTATAAACACGTCCCTTGTTCGTTGTTTGAACATTGATATCTCGCGCTAACAATTTTTTTCCTCTTGACATCCACCCTTGTCAACGATAGCGGGTAGCGAGCGATAATACGCGACAAACTCAATAATACATCAACATCCGATATGTCGGGCCGCGCATTCTCCCTCCTACCATTTCTCCCGACACCTGCTTTCGCGTCCCTTGTCATATTTTATTTTCTTCCTTTCCCTTTATACTTCCAACAGTCGGCCAGGTATAAGGAAGTAAGAAGGCATAGATGCCGGCGTAAGAAAGGGTGGAAACACCCTATGAGACGGGATAGCGTGTCTGTTTTGATTTATAAGAATTCGCCACGAACCCCTAACCCACCTTTCTAAGTCTGGCCTCACCCCCGGGCTCTCATAGATCGAGCTAGATCAACCCCCCCCCCACCCTCCCCCTCGACCTATCTCGCGCGTGAATAATAGGCAGATACCCTACTACCCATCGCTCCACCAACCTTGCCACGATTTTCTCCTCTCATTCCCCGCGCCGCTCTCTATCTCTTTCTCGCTTTTTCCACGCTCTTTTTTCATTCGTTTCTATCGCGTCCTGATCGCGCACCGATCGTTCTTCTCGCGAACGACGGACGAGCTTCATCTCGTCGCTGGTCAATGAAACGATCTATCAACGTTTGTGCCAGAACAAGAACTGTTACAAAACATTAGCGAGTCATGAAAGATTTTGCATCGCCCGTTTCGCGAGGGTATACACGAATCGGGGACACGTCATCAATCTTTTTACTTCGCGCGCGCGTCGGTCCGGTTCCAACGCGGCTGGAGATGAGTCGTGATATCCAAGAGACGAGTCGCGCTAATTTGCAGATGTCGCGCTTTCAGCATTGATAAATAAGAAGTATCATTTCGATTACTTCTATTTTTCGGTAGAATTACGTAGATCTGTTGTTGCTGCTTTTCAATTGGACGAAGATTTTCTTGTTGCACAAGAAGATGCATCTCTATTTTGAAGAAAGATAAATGAATCCGGAACTTTTATAACAGATTTTTTATTCTGCCATATTATTAATATTTTTTATCACCTTTTAGTTTACAAGAAATACAAAGATATTGTGTTCTTATTTATCGTAGTAGAAAATATCAAGATCGTAATCTAATCTTTTATAAGAAAATGAATTTTGTTTTATGACGACTTTTAAGATATTTTATAAAAATAGGATGAGAGAGAGAGAGAGAGAGAGAGAGAGAGAGAGAGAGAGAGAGAGAGAGAGAGAGAGAGAGAGAGAGAGAGGAAGGGAGGAAGAGAGATCTGTCATAAAGATGCATTATGTGAAATTGAAATATAATTACAAAAATAATTTAATTGCAAGAACAATTTACAATTTGGAAGAATGATCGCCCTTTCGTAGCAACTTGCTGTACTTAATCAACTGCGCACTGCACACTGAAGAACACAGGAAATGTCTGCAAACTTTCTCAATGCACGTTTGTCGGCCTACTTATTTCCTCAATGGGAGTTTTTCACAGCGACACACCCCGTCGTTGCGGTATGCATGTCAGCTTTAATCTACTTGTGATTGTTATACGCCTCTAGAAAGGCCTACTGCCCCAGCTCAATCATCGATTATTACCATAACAGTAAAAGTGATTTTGCACCAGTTCATTAACTTCCGTTAAAAGCGCAATTTAGATATAATCTCATAAAAGCAAAAGTGAATAATTACGTAAAATACAATAATACAATAATTTTGCGAATACACATAACGGTTTTTTTTACAGAGATTTCAGATATAGCGCATTAAGCACATGAAAACAAATAAGAAATCATCTAATAAAAAGTTAAAATAGTATATGCCACAATACCATATATTTTAGATTTTTCCATATAACATCTCTCACACAATATCTAAATGCAGATAACCTTGCCGTATGTACAAACGTTCACATTTGCTGTTACGCGAAATCTCATGAAATATGCTGTGTGTACCAACGTTATTCAAGGCGAGCGCAAGCGCATCGTAAGTGCTACCATACGCTTAATTATTCACAGGCGCACTCGTATAATTATCGTACAATTTCTCCGCAATATCGCACGTACCATCGTTATTCGTGCTGCGACCCTGCCATCGGCCAGTGTCATACCTCCGAACGTGCAATTTTTTTTTTGCATTGTTCTCACGAACGCGAGGTGTACATCGATCGATTCCGCGTACTTACAGCTTTAGTGCTTGCAGCCTGAAACAAAGTGCATGTGACATATACACGTTAGCCGAAAGGCAGGTGCATTTTACGTGCCGATATAAAAGCTGAATATTTTTGCGCCATTAATTAAACGAAAAGTGGCGTCGATAATTTTTATATACATTGTGTTTTTATTTTAGTTTTATATTTAATTTTTTTTGTTCTAACATTTAATTTTGTAAGTACGAATATCACAAACATTATGAATAAAATTAATCACTTAATCTACCTAATTTATTAGGAAAATTTATTTAAAATTGTTTATATCGTACACTTGTTTACACCGTTTGATGTCTGATAATGTGTGCGACCAATAAACATTTGTCAATTTTGAATGTATGTAAAATTATCGATTGCCGCAGGGATCAATGTTACGTGTCATGCAGAATTCGTTGGTATTCAGCCTGTTATTCGCGTACCTTTATCTTAATTAAAACAGAAAAGTGAGTCGTGCAGGTCGCTCGTAAAGCATCTCGCTTGATTATAGAAACAATACCTTGTTAACCTCCCACTAGCGATCTGCCAATCATGTCCGCAGGTATAAAGAGCTACTGCCGTGCTGCTTAGACCGTCCGGAGACTTTCACGGTATTTGTGTAATCGTTGTAATCCCTCTGGATATCGGCTTATCATAAATGCAATAAAGATATCGTCATTGCCATCTTTCGCTCACGACCTGATTACGCTGATCAATTTATAATGTCAAGAGAGTTCTTTTGTATAAGAATTCTCGTCATAAATATTGTTCATTAAACTGATCGAGATTAAAAGTTTTTTTTTTTTTTTTTTTAAGATTACATCCGAATTTTAACCAATATTTGTATTATAGACGCAAAAAGATTAAGAAATTACTTTTTACGTTTCCATCTATATTTTATGCATGTTCCATACATCCATTTCGTACATCCATTTTATATTCTAAAACTATATACATAAAACTACATAAAACTTCTGAAAATTTATTGTTACCAAATAATAACGGCAAGGTCTTGTGATTTAGTTGCTATGTATCGCTCTGTACGTTTTAAAATAACAATCCAATTTCCGTGCAGGAACATTTTATACACATACTTGCAGATATTTGTGAGGTCAAGCCCGAATTACTCCCCCGGGAAAGCCCCCTAGGTTACCTCTTCAAAATTGCTTTGCATAACGTATTTGTGTAAGATACAAGAGATTCTCCAAAAAAATTATTCCCCCGTTAAGATAAAAAGAGCGGCACATAATATTTCTTCGTTATTACTTCCCCAGCACTGGGGTAGAAAAATTCGAAATTCACGGAGAACACACAGATTGTCCTTTTATACATCGTCCACATAACAGCCGTTCCCGGGAAAAACGCATCGTACATTGAGGTGATAAAATAATGGCATCGTAAAAATAAAAGCATGCGGCACGTATCACACTAAAATTGACAATATGTATATCGGCACGATCTTGAATGTAACGGTGCGAACACTATAACCGCGAAGCTATCAATGATAGTTATGTCAGTTAAAGAAGTTCTATAGAGGGTGCCAAAATATATTTATATCGCGAAATATGTGTTATATACCATTTTGTAATTATACAAAAATATATTTATAAACATTATATTATATATATATATATATATATATATGTATGTATGTATGTATGTATGCATGTATACGTTCAAGATTGTGTTATGGCTATTATAATATTATAATTAATAATTTTATAATGCACGCATATTGCAATAATTATTATTAAATTTAAACGTTATTATCACAGTTAATGACTTTATATCATTAGCCTAATATAAGGCAGTCAAACAGTTCATGTGATCTTTGTACGAAAACGTGCTGAAGCTTATATGCCGCTTTTATTTTCCGAATATTCTTTTGCCGAGCACACGAAAACAAAATTTACGAAAAGTTATTCATCCGCAACAGTAACGAGAACGCGGAAGCCGTTTTTCAATGGCAGAGTTTCACTTGATATAATGGCAGATCGTTGCCGGGCCAGAGCCACCGTTCAGCGGTTTTATGAGATGTGAAATTAAGCCCTTCTAACTGCCGTTGGTCATTTTTTACATCCAAAATAGACCCGCGGCGTCCTTCGAAAGTTAGTGCATATTGATGCGGAAAATCAATATCGTTTTGAGAACCGCGACTAGCGTAAACAGCAAAATGTTTGGTATGTAGGTATGCTAAATAGAAACTTTCGTTCGCGTATTGATTGATATGCCATTAAAATAGACACCGCAGTTATTGGAACTATTCAATTAGTAAACTTTATACTTTTATACGGATAATTATGAGCTACATCTGTTTGACGTTAAATTATAAGAATTGTTTTATTTAATTTCAATATAAAATTATATATTAATTATTATATATCAGAATAATTAGTATAATCGTTAATTTGATTTTTAAATACTTAAAGTGTAACACATTGTTTGATGAATATAACATTTATTCTGTTATATTTAAATCTATTCTTGAAGAGCTATAAAAACTCGATTTGTACACGTCACATCCCTCTTACTTTAGCGCGAGTAATATAAGTTAATGCAAACGTAATCTCTCAGAGAGGGTTCTATTCAATCATAATTTTTCACAATTATTAAAAAAAACTCTTATTACATTATTTATATAAATTTGCTATAATAATCATGTTCCTTAAGATAAACAAATCTTAATATTCAATAAGACAGTTTTTGTAGTAATTCATCTTACATAAAAATATAAAGCATAAAGAACAACTTTTTTGATACGACATTCTCCAAATCGAATTTTGTAAATCCTGCGTTTCATCATATGTTATTTTTTTTTACAAACAAATTTTTCAGTAATGCGATAAATATTACTATTGCTTACATTAGACTCGGTAAATTATTCCATAAACCGTTCATACTCTATAATGTGCATGTCAAAGCATCAAGAAACGCTGATAGGTCGGTTTATAACATATTCTACCTTTGATATGTTAAATTTTCTGTCACTCCTCTCTTGAAAACAAATGATATTTCTTTCACGTTTCGGTTTTCGATTCTCTTTATTCCGTCAAATTCACTTCGCCATCGCTTTATTCTTTCGCCATTCCCCTTCGCGCCCTCATTCGTCCCTACTTATGTTCCCTCTTTCATCTCTTCGTGAACTTAGCGAGGTCTCCTACAGCTCGCTGCATCCAGCAGATTCGTTTCCTCGCCCTAGCTGTTCTTACCGTCTCCCACGTCTTCGCTTAATTACCAGCCGTTTAGATCTTAATTGTTAATTTAGCGCGTTACGTTATTCTTCGCGATGCTCGTTAAAGGTGAAAATGCGGGTCGGTTTCGTCGCGAGGAGGGGAAATGAGATTTCTCTTGAGAACCGCGAAACGGAAACGAGAGAAAAACAGCAGCGGACTAACAAAAAAAATGGGAGTGGGAAGGCTGTCGCTTTAGCGCGACCATGTCGTTAATGGAGCATTGTAAAATGTATAGAGCGGAAATATAACTACGGGTGTTGCGATAAGAATAGCAAGAAGATAGCAGGTTTACTACTGGATCTTTTAACAAGTGCCGCGACCCACACGGCTTTGACAAACTGTCACGATTACTACGTTCTCGCGCGGGAAAGTACTCGTAATATCCACATTTGTTCTTTTTCTCGCAAATGTAGTCTTCAAGTTCAACTTTAATATATTTCATGAACTCGATACAGTAAAAACGTTGCGCATAACACTCTCGAAATATGTATAGCTATTTAAGATATAATTTCGAACATTTATGCATATAATAAATACATCAGTTTGTTAAATGATTATATTTTGTTTCAATAAATTTTACGAAATATCACATTTTGGTAATTTCAAGAATCCAAAAGGTGTACGTTAGTTTAAAAAAAATCCTTATTTGTCAAGCTACCTATGTGATTTCTCCACATCGATGCGCCAAATAATTCAATCACAATTTTAAAATTAAATCCACGTCTCTCTAGCGGAAACTGCACGTCAATGGTCAAGGTCCTCTCGTTAGACCAGAAAACGTTATTTTCTCTATATATTTCAGGGTCGAGTAGGAACGGTAGTTTCTCGCCCTTTCCTCCACTCTCTTTCGCCTTTTCTATCGTCTCTCTTCCTGGTCCTACTTCGCTTTCTCCCTGTATGTCCCTTTCCCACTGACATACTCTCACTCTCTCTTTCCCTCGCAAGTCCGAAGATAAATATTTCGGTCACGTAGTACCCATCGTTCTCTCTCAAATGCCGGAGCTTGCAAGCTACACGCTCAGTGCACCGCTCTGAGTGATATTTTGCTATTTAATCCTCTCTCGATGTTCAGCGCGGCGAGTTCACGCTCGGTTCTCTCCTCGCACGTTTCCCATGCCCGGCACCGTTTCTCTAATTTTCAGGGGAAGACGTCTCGGTTCGCCGTCA
>NW_027250400.1:0-22083 GCF_030848795.1 Temnothorax nylanderi | reverse complement strand
TTCTCCTTCCCAGTTGTCTATTTACCAAGTAGTTCAGTGCGAATATTTCGTCCATCGTCCCCATTCCTTTTCTAAATCCTGCTTGATTGTCGGGAATCAAATTCTTCTCCTCTACCTCTTTCCTTATCCTTTCCGCTAATATTGCTGCATATATCTTGTACATCGAAGACATAATGGTTATTCCTCTGTAGTCTTTCACCTCTCGCCCTTCTCCTTTCTTTATTATTGGAATTATTTCCCCTTCCTTCCATTGCTCCGGCCAGCCTTCCCCCTCCATACCCGTTTACATATTTCCCATATCCATTTCACCATTTCGTCTCCTCCAAATTTCCACGCTTCGTTCGGTATCCCATCATTGCCTATTGCTTTTCCTGTTTTCAATTTTTTTATTACATTTCTTACCTCCACCAATTCTATCTCTTCCTCTTCTTGCCTATCCCTTCCCCCTTCACCCTTCACTACCCTACTCTCCACCCCATCCATTAACTCCATGAAGTACTCCTTCCACTCTTCGAGCTTTATCTGTTCGTTTATCCTCCTCCTTCTCTTTCTTACTCTTCCTATCAACTCCCATACCTTTCCTTCCGTTTTCGCTTTCCCTATCTCTCTTATCATCCTATCCTTTTCCTCCTTCTTCTTTCTTTTGCACATTTCTCTGTACTCCCTCCTTCCTTCTCTATACCTTTCCACCTCTCCTTTTTCTTTCCTCCATTTTCTTAATTCTCTCCTAACTTCTCTCTTTCTCTCCCTGCATTCTTCATCCCACCATCCTTTTCTGTTCTTGTTAGTCATTCTCCTATTCTCATTTTCATTCTCCTCTATTACTTTTCTTATCTTCGACATTCCTTCCTCTATCTCTTCTTGTAGCTCTCTTTTTCCTCCTTCTATCATCCCTAGTCTCTCTCTAAATTGCGTTCTTCCCTCTTCACTCTATATTCCTCTTCTTCTTAGTCTTTCTCCCTCTCTCCTCTGCTTTCCCTTTGGGTTGCCTCTCACCCAGACTACTAGTGGGTGATGATCTGAGTCTACTCTTTCTATTATTTCCAGCCTTTCCACTTTTTCTCTAACCTCTTCCTCTCCTATAACGTAATCTATAACTGTCTCACCTCTCCCTCCTGTGTATGTAAATTCTCCTTTTTCATCTCCTTTCACGCCTCCATTTAATATCATCCGTCCCCTTTCCTTGATAAAATCCAATAGCTTTCTACCGTCCCTATTTATTTTCTTGTCTTTTGATCTTCTCCCTCTTTCTTCTATTCCTCCCTCGTCCTCCTCTTCCCATCCTCCTTCCTCACCCGTTCTAGCATTAAAGTCTCCACCTATTATAGTCCTTACCCCCATTTCTCCCTCCTCCGTCCAGTCTTTCAAACCTTCTAGCTTCTTGTCTATATCATTATTTACATATATTCCTACTATTCTCCAAATTTCTTCTCCTATTCTTATCTTGCATTCGATTTTTCCTTCTTCTTCTTCCAGCCTTCTTTCTTTATTTACCTCTTCTATCCTTTTCCGTATTCCTAATAGCATGCCTCCACTCGCCCTGCCTTTTTTGTTTTTCCTGGTCGCTATCTGCACTCTCCATCTGAATTCGCTTGGGATCTTCTCTTTCACTTTCTCCCATCCCCTCTCATCCAACCATGTCCCCATCATTATCACTACGTCCCATTCCTTTATCCCTTCCCAGAACTCCTTATCCTTGTTTGCTACACCCGCTACGTTCGAGAAGGCCACCTTCCAAGTCTCCTCCTCCCTCCTGTCTTTCCTTTTCTCTCTCTCTCCATCTTCCTTATCCTCATCTCTGACCTTTCTTCTTACGTTCTCTTCTTCCTCCTCCTTTTTACCTTCATTGTCCTCCTCGACTTCGTGTTCTGAATTGTCTTCATCCTCTGCTTCTCTTATATCCTCCCCTATGTCCCCATCTCCTCCTCTTCCCCCGCATTTCCTCTCTTTCCCCTCCCTCCAACGTCATCTTTTCTCTCTTCCTTCTCTCCCCCACTCTCTTTTCTTATGTTTCCCTTTTCGTCCTTTAATACTCCCTCTTCATCATCCCATCTCCACCATATGTTTCCTAACCTTATCCTCCCTGGTTTAATCCACGCCCTCCTTCCCTCTCTTTCCTCTCTTCTCGCTATCTCTCAATTTCCAGTTCACCCTTCTTTCCTCCCATGTCAGATCCTCCGTGATTCTTTCCTTTCTACCCTTCAAATTCTTCTTTTTCTCCATCACCTCCCACTTTTGTTCCTCGTTCTCCAATTTTAGCAATACCATTTCCCTTCCCCTTTCTACATCCCCCCCTATTCTCTTTATCTTTATTGCCTTCGCTTTAACCACTATTCCTTCCAATAACTTTTCTGCCACCTCCCTCTTTCCACCTTCTCTTACCTTCAACCCCCTTATCACAATATTCCTTCTTTTTTCCTACTTCTCCTTCCTTTCTAACCTTCTCTCCACCGCTCTCATTCTCTCCTCCACCTCCTCTCTCCCGTTTCGTACCTCCCCCTTTTTCTCCTCCTTTCTCCCTTCTACTTTCTTCTCCAACCTTTTTAACCTTTCTTCCATTGTTTTCTCCTTTTTTAGTTCTTCTCTCTCCTCTCTCCATCTCTTCTCCTGATCCCTGAATTCTTTTCTCAGTTCCTCTATCTCATCTCTTATCCTCCTTCCCCGGTCCTTGAAACCCTCCCCTAGCTCTGTCATCATGTTCCTAAATTCCTCTCTCATTTCACTAATGACCTCCCTCAGCTCCTTCACACCTATCTCAGATTCTGATTTAGGAGATCTTGCCGTCTTATTGCTTCTCTTAAAAATTTCTTCCTTTTCTTCCCCCCCCCCCTTCGCTCTTATCTAATTCCTCTCTCTTCCTTTTCCATAACTTGTCTAAATTTCCCATGCTTCCACTTCTACCTCTTTCCTTTACTGTATTTATAATTCCTTTCTTTCCCTCCATCCCGCTTTCCTTCTCTTCGCTCATCTCTACCTGCTATTGGCCGACTCCCTTCTTATACTCTATATCCTTAGCCCGTCTCTTTCACCGCCCTGCGCGCCGTTTATACTTCACGCGCTCCCGGCCCGCGGCCGCTCTCCGCTCGACACTTTCCACTCTTAACGCTCCGCGTGCTCCCTCCCCGTCCCGCTCTCACGCACGCTTTCCGAACCCTTTTCCTTCTCTGCCCTTCTCAAACACACCTTTCCTCCACTTCCACACGCACTCTCGCTCCTCCATACTCTCTCTCTCACTCTCACACCTCCACCAGCACTCTCCTACGCTCTCACACACCGCCGAAAAGAACTGCCTCGTCACCACGTGTCGCTCTCTAACGCACCGGAAACGGAAGTCAAGATTTTTATTTATTCATTATATATTATTATATAAAATTATATATAATTTTGTATAATAATATATAATCCTTTGAAAGTAAACCTTAATATAAAGTTATATATAATTTTATAAAATTATATAAAAATTTGTAGAATTATACATTTTTATTGTATAATCAGATAAAATTATATCGTGCCAATTTTGAGATATAATTATATATAATTATATATGATCATTTATATATAATTATATATGATGTTCGGCGCTCGCCTGCATATAGTCGTTAGATTCCGTATTATTAAGTTGTATATAGTAGATGTTAGCTTTTGTAGGATTAAGTTGCATATCTGCATTGATCGCTTAACCGTATTAAATCAAGCGGGTACTACGGCAAGTAGTACCATCAACACAATCGATCACGGGTTCGATGACTCGCGCGAAACGTTGGCGGACCGCGGTAAATACTCGCGCGACTCACCTGACTCGTGCTGCCCGCCTGCGGGTGGCCCGCCTAATTATTTGGACTTGGTACTCGCTCGCGCCGTACTCGCAGGTGCGCGAGCCAAAGAGTGCCGGAGCAATTCATTCGCCATTAGAACGTGAACTCGTCAATACATTTTTTCGGAGCACGAAGAGTCGACTCACTGCCAGATCGTGCCTCGCTTGCGTGTTCCTTGCCTACACCGCTTGCCTGCATATCTCGTGCCTTGCCTGCTTGCTAACCTGCCCGCTTACTCCGGAGGACGTGCTAAAAGGAAGGACGAGAGAGAGAGAGAGAAACGAGAGAACACCATCCACGAGGGCAATGGGCAACGAACGGTGAGTCGCATGCTTTGTATCGCTTTTGCTTGCATATCTCGTTGCATTCGTGAGGGAACGGTCCCTCTGGTCCTTCGAATATTCATAGACCGATCGCGAATCCGGGGCGACTGACACCCCCCCGAGCATATGATTATACATAATTTTTTTTCCCGGGTATACATATATTGACTATATATGGTCATATATGATTATATATATTTACATATATATAATCTCATTATATATGTTCATATATGATTATATATGATTATATATAATTATATATGATCATATAGAGACAAAATTCGTATATAATTGCATGATAGTAGCAAATAAATGCCGGTTCTAATCATGGCGCTCCGAGGGAGGAAGAGGGGCAGGGGGGATCCGCGGCGCGGGGTACTCCATGACCGATGGGAGCGGGGTCCGCGGGAAGAGGGGGGAATCCATGTTCTACGGCGAAAGGCCCGCGGGGAGGGGGGGATCCGTGTAGAGGGGTCCGCGGGGAGAGGGGGGTACGATCCGCGTAGAGAGGTCCGCGGGAAGAGGGGGGTACCGTGTACGATCCGCATAGAGGGGTCCGCGGGGAGAGGAGAAACCGCGTTTTTGGGCGCCGCGGGGAGAGGGGGTCCGCGTGCAACAGCCGCGTCGGTCCGCGGTGAAGAGGGGGGGGTCCGCGTGACGTCACACGGCGCGCGCGCGGTCTCTCTCGCTGCTCCCGTTTCCCCTCGCGTTCTCTCTTAATATAATTTATGTTAATATTTAAAATGTTCACCTTTTAAAAGTTTATTATTTTTAAAAACTTATTTAATTTATAATATATCTTTTTTTTTTGTATTTTATACTACTAGACAAATATTATTATAATTTTATTAAATAACCTTACTACTACTACTACTAGGGAAGGAAGCGGGGAAACAAATAATAAAATACATTCAAAAGTAAAATACATTTTTTAAATTTTATTTTTAAATATTTTACAAGCGCCGATCCAAAGATAGATATATACCATGTATGACGTTTATCTCGGCAAGGATACAATTTTTAAAAATTATTAGTATTTTTAAAATTAATTTCACCAAATTTCCAACTCATAAATGCGCATTTTGAACAAAATTTGTAAGTCGAATGTGCACGAGCGCGAAAGGAATTTCAGCGAAAAGGGCGAGAAGAGATTTTAGACGGAATTACAGTCAATGAAATTAAATGTATATATACAAAGGTCTCTGAAATGTAGCTTTATACAATTATTTACAGTTCTCGATTTGTATTGGAGTCCGCGAGCCACGGGGCAAGCCCCTCGAGTCCGCGAACAATAGATCCGTGCGAGTTAAAGTCGGCCTAAACTAAACGCGAGCCGCGAAAGTCTTTCTATTTCGTGCGCGTTTGAAAGGAATTCTAACGTTTCTCGACTATGAGACTTGGAAGCGAATGCGGAGCAGCGCGCGGAGGACCAGAGCTTTATCGGCTCGCACTCCGAACCCCCGTTCGCGCTCCGAAAATTGCGCGGGGCCAATCGGCTGTCGACAACCCGAGACGTAAGCGAAATGGAAAATTTGAACTGTTCAGCTATTTTCGGGGCCGACAACCGATCAGCTGTTTTCGAATAAATCTCTCTCTTTGTCCCGGGTGTTTACCTCTCGCTCGAAAGTTCCCGAGACAAAGGGAGAGAATCGGTACGAGCAGAAAAAGCGTGACACAGTTTTTGTGCCTCTTGAAACTTCTCGGAAACATGTCGAAAATTCTCGGAGACGCGAATATATTTAGCCGTGAAATTTAATGTAATACCGCGAGAGAATCCGAGCGAGTTTCCGAGAGAAAATCTTCTGTAATTTCCTATTAAGCCGTTTGATTTCGAACATTCCGCCCGCCTCGTATGGTGGAACCTACGATTATTTTATCACGCGGACGCGTACGCGCTTTGAAAGGGAGTGTCGACTTGTCGGCGAAAGAATACCGCGCGTTGTATTACCGTAGCAGCAAGCTACGAATTCGCGGAACAGGAAGCATTCTCGGTTAAAGCTATGATTTTAACGCGACATAATAGAATCGCTGACTGGTGTACGCGGGAAATATTCGCGGCTTTATTTCGTACGGACAAATATACATAGAACCGCGACGAATCGAGAAAAATTTCGCGTTTAATTTATTCCTCGCTCCCTGGTGCGTCGCAGTCCGGGAGGAGGACGAGCTTGCTCACAGGCCTCGTGAGCGTCGATGCCGCCGTCCGAACCTTGACGACTCGGATCTGACCGTCGTCTCCCGGGAATAGTTCCTCAATCCGAGCGAGAGACAATTTGGTCGGGGGTGTCGTCTCGCTCCTCACGAGGCACAAGCGGCCCACTCGCACCTCCACATCGGTCTTGAGCCACTTCGGCCGGTGAGCCAGTGTCTGTAAATATTCCCGAGACCACCGCGCCCAGAAGTGGTCCCGCATCTGGACCTGCTGCCACCGGGACAAGCGAACCAGGAATGAGCGGACAGAGATCCTCCGGATCGTCCGACAAGGCCTGCAGCGGACGGAAATTCAGGCACGCCTCTACCTGAGACAACAGCGTGGCCATTTCCTCGTATATGAGCGTCACTTCGCCAATCACTCGCCGCAGGTGATGCTTTGTCGACTTGACGGCCGCCTCCCAGATACCGCCAAAGTTAAGCGCCGCGGGGGGATTGAAGCGCCACGAGATCCTGTCCTCGGCGACGCGCTCGGCGATGCGTCAGCCTTCCTGGCTGCCTGCAGAGAACAGATCCCGCAATTGCGCGTCGGCACCGACAAAATTAGTGCCGCAGTCGCTGTACAGCGTTTGGCACAGGCTTCGGCGAGAAACGAAACGGCGCAGCGCAGCCAGGAAGGCGTCGGCGGTGTAGTCCGAGGCCACGTCAAGGTGTACAGCTCTAGAACATAGACAGACAAAAACGACGATAAATGCTTTAGAGGCCCGTTGGCCTCGTCCCTTGGAGGTCCTCAGCCAAACCGGTCCGGCGTAGTCGACTCCCGTGTTTAGGAATGGCCGAGCGGGAGTTACCCGCGGGCCAGGGAGGCTTCCCATGAGAGGCTGCGGGGAAACCGCCCGCCATCGCAAGCGTGTCACGCAACGCCGGATACAACCCTTCACCAGAGTTTGGCTGCGAGGAACCCAGTACTCTTCACGAAGGGCCCCGAGGGTCATCTGCACTCCTCCGTGCAAGGTCCGCCGATGGCACGCCTCCACGATAAGCCTCGTTAAGTGAGACATCTCCGGCAAGATTACGGGATACTTAGCGTCGTAGGCGAGCAGGGGGTTCTTGAGCCGACCACCGACTCGGAGAAGACCTCGCTCGTCCACAGGAAAGGGCTCAGCGGGGCGATTGAGCTGCGCGCCGGCAGCAGAGCGCCCTTTCTGAGGGAGGCCGTTTCCTCCTTGAAATCTCTGGATTGGACCAATCTGATCCAGCCCGCGACAGCGTCGTCGAGCTCCATGGAAGTTAGCACGAGGCCCGCGGCGGGATCGGTTCGATCTTCGGAGGAAGCTCGCCTCGCCCACAGGCACCGCAGCCAACGACGGCACCAGGCGGTCGTCCGCAACAAGCTCGTCAGGGACGAATGCCTCGCCAGCAACTCGGATTTCTCGCGGGTCTCCGTCGCGGTCGCCGCGGCATGCACACGAGAGCGCCGCTCTGGGAGTTCAGCCGGTATTTCGTCGCCCAAGGAGGCCGTCCACGGACCGGTCTCAGATCGGAGCCAAGCAGGACCCCGCCACCAGAGAGAGTGGTCCACAAGCTCCCTTAGTAAGAGTCCCCGGGAAGCGCAGTCGGCGGGGTTTTCCCGCCCGGGAACGTGGTGCCAGCACGCCTCTGGAAGGGTGAGCTGGATCTCGCTCATTCAATTCGACACGTAGGTTTTCCAGGAGGCCTGGTGGCCTCGAATCCAGCCCAGTACTACGGTCGCGTCCGTCCACAGGTGAGATGGATCCTCTTCGGGCTTGAGGATCTGCCGAGTGTGATCGACGAGTCGAACAAGCAGAGCGGCAGCGTTCAGCTCCAGTCGTGCAAGACTGACCTGTTTCAAGGGGGCGACCTTGGTTTTCGCCGCCACGAGCCTCACGTCTACCTCTCCGTTCGAGCTCTCGGTCCGTAGGTACACGACCGCCGCGTACGCCTTTTTCGAGACGTCAGCGAAACCGTGGATTTCGTGCTTGACATCCGCTTGGTCGCTCTTCAGCCATCGAGGTACTCGGATCGCTTCCAGCAAAGGCAGCTCGGCTTGGAATTCGAGCCATCGTCGAACGTCGGTATCAGGGAGCGGCGTGTCCCAATCCACGCCCAACAACCAGGTGGATTAAAACAGAATTTTAGCTAACACAGTAGTAGGGGAGAGTCACCCCAGCGGATCGAATAGCCGAGCGGCCAAAGACAAAACCGACCGCTTCGTGACAGTTTCCAGTCGGATCAGTCGCGTCGAGTAAGAGAACTGGTCGTCGTGCGGATGCCAGCGCAGCCCGAGGGTCAAGTGGCTCTCTCCCGGCAGCCACCACCGGGGCTCGCGCTGAAGACGATCCTCAGGAGGGAGTTCGTCAAGTATCAAAGCCTCGTTCGCCGACCATTTTTTAAGCGGGAAGCCGCCCGCCATGCAGATCTGCTCCAGCTGACGACGGATCTCCCTGGCCTTTGAAATCGAGTCCGCGCCAGACAAAACCTCGTCCATGTAAGTCTCCAGCAAAAGCGCGGCAGCTCCCAGTGGTAGCTCAGCTTCCTCGTCTTCGGCCAGCTGATGGAGAGTGCGGATCGCTAGGAACGCAGAGCAAGCGAGCCCGTACGTAAGCATGGTCAAGAGAAGTTCCAGCAACACCTCGCTAGGACTTTTCCGCGAGACTATACGCTGCAAATCTCGGTCCTCTGGGTGGACTTCGATCTGCCGGTACATTTCTTCAATGTCCGCTGCGAGAACGAAGCGGTGACGCCGCCACCGGAGCAAGATCTCCGCCAAAGCCGGCAGCAAATTCGGCCCGGTTTGCAGGTGCTTGTTGAGTCACTCCCGTCGGCAACGCAGACGAGCCGTTGAAGACGACTCGCAAGTTCGTCGTCGCGCTAGTCTCCTTCATCACTCCGTGGTGAGGCAAGTAACAGACGGGCGTCTTCGTCGGGTCGGCCGGGGAATCGACCAGCGTCATATGCCCGAGCTCGGCGTACTGACGCATAAAGTCTGTATACAGCGCATGGAAGAAAGCATCCCGCGCGAACTTCACTTCCATAACCTTCATTACGCGAACGGCCGCGCGGCGCGTACCGGAGAGGTTCGGCATCGGCTCGATAACGGGGAGGCGCACGACGTAGCGTCCGTCGGGTTTCCGCGAGTGAGTGCGCACGAAGTGCGCTTCGCACTCTTGATCGGCCTTCGAGAGCGGCACAACCTCCGACGGAACCACTTCTTGCTCCCAGAATCGTCTCACCATCCGCGACAGATCGTCCTCGACGCGGCACTGATAAGATTGCGCGACGTGACTCGAAACACTTTCCCCGAGCACCGGACAGGATCCAGCCGAGAGTCGTGTTTTGCGCGACTGGCTCGCGGCGACTTCCCTTGCGAAGCCCTTGCTTTAATATTACCGCGTAAACGTCGGCACCGAGAAGGACATCCAACGAGTCGGACGCGCTGAAGTCGGGGTCCGCCAGTTCCAGACCTCGAAGATGAGGCCACGTATCAGCGCCGGCCTCGACACCGCCAGCGTATATCGTAAGCAGGAGGAGCACGAGCGCGGAGACTGACATCGCGGGGCCGTCGGTTCGTGGCAAGAGCGTCAGCAAAACGCGTCCCTTCGCGACGGCCGTTTTCTGACCGTCGACGCCGAAGATCGAAACAGACGCGGTAGAACGCGGCAATTTTAATTTTTGCGCGAGGCGTTCGGTTACGATGGACGACTCCGAACCTTGGTCGACCAGCGCGCGAGCGTGATGCAACGTGCCGAACCGGTCGGCTACGCGAACGCGAGCGGTGGCGAGGAGTACCGCGCCCGGCTTTACGGCAAGTCTTTGAGCCGCGTGAACAGTCTTCGCAACCTCGACCTCGCGGCACGCATCGTGGACGGAAGTATGATGGCGTGCGCCACACGCCGAACAAGCCTTCTTTGAAGCGCACTCACACACTTTGTGAGAACCGAGGCAGTTCAGGCACAGGCTCTTGTCTTCGACAAGCTGCTTCCGTTCCTTGGCCGTTTTCTTTTTATAGTCCTCGCAGAACATGAGGATATGATCCTTTTGGCAGTAGTGACAACGGCCTCGCTTGGCGTCAGGATTTCCTCCTGCTTTCGAGCAAGGTGACTACGCGTGGATTTGGCAGCCCCGTTCACGGCCTTGCCGGCGACGCCGTCAGCTTTAACGGGCTGCATCGACTCGAGCGTATGCAGCCGTCGATCGAGGAATTGTTCGAGAGTCGCGTACGTCGGAGGCTCGGTCGTGTCACTGATCGACGTCTCCCACTCGCGACGCGAACGCGGATCCAGGAGTTCGACCGCTAGATACACGAAGAGATCTTCGCTACGGTTCATTGGACGACCGATACTCGCCAACGAACTGACCGTTGCCTTGACGCCGTGAAAAATATTGCGAAGCTCGACTGCCGCTTCACTCTTCATTTTAGTTAGCGCGATGAAATTAGACAAATACGCAGGTTTGTGAACCTGAAACCCCACTTAAAAAAAAATGATTTTTGAATACAGAAAATAATAGTATTTTGTTTGTAGTTGATTGTAGTGAATTTACTTTTGTTTGTAGTTGTACCGTGTGAGTAATAATTGCGTTTGAACAATTCGCCAACTGTTAACTTTGTTAATTATGAAGATTTCTTAATTCCGTTTTTTCTATATGATTCAGAATCGTTTGTAGTTGTTTGTAGTGATTTTACTTTCGTTTGTAGTTGTATCGTTTAAAAGTTACGATTGTTTAAACAATTTTCCAAGAGTTAACTTTGTTAATAATTAAGATTTTTTAATTTCGTTTTTTTCCATATAATTCAAAATCGTTTGTAGTTGTTTGTAGTGATTTTACTTTCGTTTGTAGTTGTATCGTTTAAAAATTACGATTGTTTAAACAATTTGCCAAGAGTGAACTTTGTTAATAATCAAGATTTTTTAATTTCGTTTTTTTTCATGTAATTCAAAATCGTTTGTAGTTGTTTGTAGTAATTTTACTTTTGTTTATAATTGTACCGTTTGAGCTATAGTTGTGTTTAAACAATTCGCCAACAGTAAACTTTGTTAATTTAACAATATTTCTTAATTTCGTTTTTTTCCATATGATTCAGAATCGTTTGTAGTTGTTTGTAGTGATTTTGCTTTTGTTTGTAGTTGTATCGTTTAAAAGTTACGATTGTTTAAACAATTTGCCAAGAGTAAACTTGGTTAATAATCAAGATTTTTTAATTTCGTTTTTTTCCATATAATTCAGAATTGTTTGTAGTTATTTGTAGTGATTTCATTTCGTTTTTGTTGTATCATTTAAAATTTACGATTGTTTAAACAATTCGCTAAGTGTATGCTTTGTTAATTATCAAGATTTTAGACAACAAAAAACGAAAACAAAATCACTACAAATAACTGCAAGCAATTCTGAATCATATAGAAAAAAACAAAATTAAAAAATCTTGATTATTAACCAAGTTTACTCTTTTGATGAATTGTACAAACGCAGCTATTACTCAAATGGTACAACTACAAACGATTTTTTTCTATATGATTCAGAAACTATGTGTGTGGGTATACATATACATACATGCATAATATATCTAACAATAAGTTTACCAATATATCTTAATCTTTAATATGTATATATATATATATATATATATATATATATATATATATATATATATATATATATATTATTTATTTTTATCATCTATATATCAAAATACATTGTTTATATATTATCACAATACATATCTATCTATATTATTAAACTATATTATCACAATATATTATTATCAAAATTATTATCAGAAAATCATCACATCTTTAAATAAACATATTTAAATTTAAACAATTTAATATCTAAATAGAAAAATCTGAAGTGGTTAAACTTCAACATAAAATAAAATATATGAAAAACTTTGTTTTCCGCCATTATTTTTCACAAATTAAATAAAAATCTCTAAATAGAAAAATCTGAAGTGGTTAAACTTCAACATAAAATAAAATATATGAAAAACTGTTTTCCGCCATTATTTTTCAAAAATTAAATCAAAATCTCTAAATAGAAAAATCTGAAGTGGTTAAAGTTCAACATAAAATAAAATATATGAAAAACTTTGTTTTTCGCCATTATTTTTCAAAAATTAAATCAAAATCTCTAAATAGAAAAATCTGAAGTAGTTAAACTTTAACATAAAATAGTAGATGAAAAACTTTTTTTTCCGTCATCATTTTTTGTGGAACATTTTGTGCTATTGATTTGCTGGCTATTCCGTCATGCATTTCCCATTTTCCTGTAGATCTTCTAACATAACATCGGTAATGACCGACTGATAATTCGTCAAATGATTTAATATATTCTATTACGGCTACAAAACGGTATGCAGAATTCGCTAAATTTAAGTTTACTGGTATGTCGGCCAAACAAAATTCTTGCATATATTCCTTAGTATAACCATCACGGAGCACAGCAAGTGGCCATTGCAACGCTTCGATATCAATGACAATATGTAAACTGCCAGAAATGTGAATATTTTTTTCAACTTTACATCGACGACATTTATAATTGGAATTAGACGCGAATAAATTAAGAGACTCCTGCAATCTATTTAACCCATTCTTACAAAGAGGATTCAAATTTACCATAATAGTTTTATTGAATATTATCTTTGTAGATTTACATTTTGGACATTCTAATTGACATTGAATACTTTCTTTTTTTCCAAAAAGTGAGTTAGCTAAGCTACCAACATTGAGATTACAGTCAACAACATTCTCTTTAGGTGATTTTATAGAAATTAGTATTTCAGCTCTAGAACGATATATTTCTTGATTTCCTCCATATTTTATAAATTTCTTCTTACTACCCCGGTCGAAAGTACGTACTTTCTTCCCCGATTCCACGGCAGAAAGTTTACCTTTTATGCATTGGTTAAGCTATACGCGCGCCCTCTATAATAGCGGGAGTAAAAACTTAGTCGCATGCACTGGCACTCAACACACGAAACTCTGAGTACAATACTACCGTGCGAGACAAACTCGGTTACTACAGTAAAGCTCCTGTAAATATCCCTTCCTCTGTAGCTCTCCATGTAAGAGTCACATTTCTCAGATTTGGTTGTATTGGTGTATTGGTGTACCCAAGACCTTTACTATACTTTCGCTCGTATAACCTCAAAGTTTGTTTACGATTAGTTAATTAACTAATGTTTATTATTGAATACTATTTAAAAAGTGACAGTGACTGAAGTGAAATAAAAATAAAAAAAATGGCTGAATTATCATCTGGTGAGTCAACCGATGAGGAAGAGGTCTTTATACCTTTATTTATAGATGTCTTGATGCCTGCCCCCCCGACCAGCAGCACTCGCTTCGCTCGTGCCGCAAATGTCGGGGCAGGCATCAATGTCTTATTAATATATACATATCATTGTTCCGTACTTTCGACCGAGTAGCAAGAAAAATAGTATACACTACACGGGCCGAAAGTGTGAGAGCCCTGAACTGCGCGCCATCATGCCCTCGGCTTCGCCTCGGGCATTATGGCGCGCAGTGCAGGAATCTCACACTTTCGGCCCTTGTAGTGTAATATACTATTTTACGAACATCATGAAAGGAGTCTTTAATTCTTCCACCGTCAATTGATAGTTAACCCAATCTATGATACCACAACGAACAGCATGCGTTAGAGCATCAAATCCACAAGTATTTATAACTTTGACTTTACCGAGATGTGTTTTAATTGGACAAAGACTATTACCATTAACTAATAATGGTAATTTGTGGCAAATCTTTGGATTAGCTAATTTGTTTTTAATGTCTGAACATGGTCGAAGATAGGTACCTCTATGTTTTTTCTTATTTAAACCCTTCCAATTTTCTATTTTATTTAAATACGCGTTCACATTTAATGTGATGTCTTTTAAAGTTTCCCTAAAATCAGTCTTTTTTTCATTTTCGTCGTCAGTTTTATCATCAGTCCCTTTTATTCTTGTTGAACAAAATTGAGTTGTGCTTAGTATAGATGAATTTTCCATTTGTTCTTCGATTATAGGATCCGATGCATTTCGAGAATTTAATCCTACAAAACAAAATTGATATTTTTAGTTTACAAAAAATACAAAACGCAACTATCTATTTATTATATTTATTCTATTTATTATATTATATTATATTATATTATCAGTTAATGTCTGAACATGGTCGAAGATAGGTACCTTTATGTTTTTTTCTATTTAAACCCTTCCAATTGTCTATTTCATTTAAATGCTCGTTCACATTTAATGTGATGTCTTTTAAAGTTTCCCTAAAATCAGTCTTTTTTTCATTTTCGTCGTCAGTTTCATTAGTCCCTTTTATTCTTGTTGAACAAAATTGAGGAGTTGTGCTTATTTAGTATAGATGAATTTTTTGTTTGTTTTTCGATTATAGGATCCGATGCATTTCGAGAACTTAATCCTACAAAACAAAATTGATATTTTTAGTTTACAAAAAATACAAAACGTAACTATCTATTTATTCTATTTATTCTATTTATTATGTTATATTATATATACTATAACTATTTATATTACTATTTATTATATTTATTCTATTTATTATATTATGTTATATATACTATAACTATTTATATTACTATTTATTAAAATTTCCCTAACAGATGACGATTGAGTAGTATTTTACCTGTATCATCTTCGATAACTATTGGTTCAGTATGCTGTATATGCGTGGGTGAATTAATATCGCAGAGCTGATCATTTTGTGTGTGTTTTTGACAGTTATGTAATAAATTTTTAGATGAAGATTCTGTGTGAGTGACGTATTTTATCCGACTTATTGACGAATCATCTTCTGCTTGAACTGAGCACTCATTTGATTCCGACACACCGAAAAATGAGTCTTCTATCGTGTTTGTTTCTTCATTAAACAAGATGTTCTGTTCCTTTTTATTAAATCGTATGGATTCTTGCTCCACTGCTTGCAGTTTTACAGTACCCGACAATGCTCTGAGATGCTTAATCACTACTTTATCAACTCTTTCATTCTTTGCATTAATAATGTTATGCTTCAAAGTTTTAAAGTAACTTTCGCTTTTTGCTGAGGTAGCCGTATATAGTATTCTTTGATATTGCTGTATATGTTTATCGGGGTTATCATCATATAACCACGGAATTACTGCTGTCCACAGTACAAAATATTTACATAAGGTTAATAACCTTTTTCCAAAATCCTCGCTAAAATAGGGATTTAACATTCCACTCTTGCGTACAAATCCTTTAGCAACGTCTTCAATTTCCTCTAGAAATTTTATAATTGGGCGACTAGATTTCTTTTCTTCTTTAAAGCTTTGCTCGAAATCATCATATGTAATATACAGATCTTCATCTTCATCATTGGTTTTAATTTCATTTGACTGCATCAAATTCAATAATCGTTGACGAGAACTATAGCAACTGTAAGGATTATCTTCTTTACCATCTTGTTCAGAAAAAGCCACACACAAAATATCAATAAGCAATTGTCTAAACTCCTTAACAGATGTTTTATTGGTGAGTATGGCAACGCATCGTACAAAAAAATGTTTTAAGCTCATATTTGTTTTAAAACAAGGCCAGCGAGTTACGAGCTTTATTAAATGCGCTATATCAATTCGCAGCATACACATTTTTTCAGATGATGGTATCTTTGAAGCAGTTGTAAGTTGTTGAAAACAATCGTCAATAAACTTTGTCAATCTTCTTTCATTAAAGGCAAGGCTTCCTGCATTTAATAAAGCCAGTGAAAAATCGCTTACAAATTGCTTTGGAGGATGACCACCAGTTCTCAGAAATTCTCGCATCCAATGTGCTAACCAATTCGCGTCATGTCGAGAAGAAATCATTTGATATACTGGAAGTGTTTTCCCCAAAAAGTCAGCTATGGCTTGATATAGATAAGTTACTTGTCCATATTCTAAAGGTCTACAAATAGATCCAGTAGCATCGAAACTTACACTACCGACCGAGTCTTTTTTTTTAAATGTATTATTTAATGTAATTTGTTCGGGAAGCCAATACATAATATAAAAATTGTTCTCACTAAAATCACGGATACTTTCACTAAATTCTGTACTTGTATATTTTAAATCTCGAAATGTTTGTATCGCATTGACAGCAGGCTTCACATTTAAATCTTTATCTTTTTCTTGTTGTGTAGCTTTTCGTAAGACATCTTCGGAATATAAAAATGCTGGTTCCACGCCACCAAGTTTCATTTCGCGATCTGCAATTTCACGGCGCCACATGTACGTCGACTTTGCTGCTACTTCCGTCGCAATAACCCGTCTATTAGTTCCTCGTAATTGTCTTCTTCTTTTGTGGACAATATCCCTTGTATCCCAAGCCGATACGATAATATTTATTCCGTCGTCTGTTGGTGGAGTTTCACTGTATAAATGAATTTCGGTCCTGCATTCACGAAAAAATCCTTTTATAGTTAAATATACTTCGCCATTTCCACAATTAATTTTCGACTTGAATGCGAATGGGCATGGAAGTTCAAATAGATTCCAAATCTTGTAATAAATTTGGTCCGACCAGCCAGGTTCCAAGACATCATAAGTTCGAGAATTGTACTTCTTAGGATGAACCCCAAGTGAGTTCCATTCTTTTTTAGTTAGATGGAATGAACACCTTATTGGTCGTAAATCATGTTTTGGCTTGGACATCGACCAATTATCATTTTTAGACGTTAAAACTTTTTTTTTCTTCTTTTTTAATAAATCCGCTTCTGTTAAGTTATGAAGCCGACAGAAAACGCCATTTCGATTTTGTTTCAGATATTGATATAAATAATCTTTGCTCATGGATAAATTGTTTACAGCCAGATCCCAGACCGGATCATTCCACTCAACCATATCACCATCTTCTTGACGAAAATTTAGACCTTCTAAAGCTTGATAAATTTCATCAGGCGTTTCTATGGGCTTGCGAGGCATTTTCAGTTATTATATTTAAGAATTGTTCGACACTTGAAGAAGATGCTGAAATACAGAAAAAAATCATAAAAATTGAAATAATTTGTCCATAACCAATATGTAAAAACATAATAAGTTAAAATCGAATAAAGCCACTTGAAATAGTATATTGTACAACGAGGGGGAAAAGTCGTCGATTCGGAATGAGTGTGAAATTGGTCGCACAAGCGGATTTGGAAAATCTTTATAATTAACAAAGTTCACTCTTGGTGAATTGTTTAAACAATCGTAACTTTTAAACGATACAACTACAAACGAAAATAAAATCACTGCAAACAATTACAAATAATTTAGAATCACATAGAAAAAAACGGATTTGAGAAATCTTAATAATTAACAAAGTAAACTCTTGTCAAATTGTTTAAATAATCACAACTTTTAAACGGTACAACTGCAAGCGAAAGCAAAATCACTACAAACAACTACAAACGATTCTGAATCATATAGAAAAAAACGAAATTAAGAAATATTGGTAAATTAACAAAGTTCACTCTTGGAAAATTGTTTAAATACAACTATAGCTCAAACGATTTGATTATAAACAAAAAAAGTAAAATTACTACAAACAACTACAAACGATTCTGAAGCACATAGAAAAAAAACAGATTTGGGAAATCTTGATAATTAATAAAGTAAACTCTTGGCGAATTGTTTAAACAATCGTAACTTTTGAACGATACAACTACAAACAAAAGTAAAATCACTACAAATAACTACAAACGATTCTGAATCATACGGAAAAAAATAAAATTAAGAAATACTGCGATAATTAACGAAGTTCACTCTTGGCGAATAGTTCAAACGCAACTATTACTCAAACGGCAGAATTACAAACAAAAACAAAATCACTACAAACAACTACAAACGATTTTAAGTAACATAGAAAAAGTGGATTTGAAAAAAAAACTTGATAATTAATAAAGTTTATTATTAATATTGTTTAAACAATCATAATTTTTAAATGATACAATTATAAACAAAAGCAAAATTACTACAAATAACTACAAATCATTGCAAATCATATAAAAAAAAACATTTGAGAAAAAAGGACCGGTATAAATGAGGCCAAACTTTGCACTTATCCTGATGGGACCTTAATTAATTTTTAAAAATCCTTTTTCAGATCCTAAGAAATAGGAAAATAACAGTCATTTATCCGAGAAATGGTGGGAGTTGTAAATAATAGCGTATTAAAAAGTATTAGAATTTATTATTGGTTTATATATAGAAACCAACTATCTGCTCTATACAAATTATAAAAAAAATTTTTTTTTTTTAAGTGGAATATGAACCAATACTGTTTTATTTATGACATTTATGAGTAGCTAACGTATTCTGGAATAGCCCTTAGTCTAGCCACGCATAAAAGGAACTCACGATATGTGACGTATTACTTCCATGGTAACATGTGTGAACACTGGTTACTTGCTTCTAATAATTAACTGTTATCGATTTTTTTTATTGTGATTATTAATTTATTAATTGTTTTAAAAAAATTAAATAAATATTAAATCTTAAATCAATAAAGAAATTAGAAACTGGAAAAAAAGTTTTAAAATAAAAATAATTCTTTTAAAGCGGACAGTTGGTTTCTGTAAACCAATATTAAAATCTAATATCGTAATGCACCATTTTCGCAACTTTTCCACCATTTCGGATAAATGATAATTATGTTCGTATAATCAACAATCGTGTGCCAGTAAGAGACATTAAGGCTGCTGAATACTCATGTCTGTTTTATGACGTCAAAAACGATAAACGTCGTTCATAAAAAATTCTTGCAAAATAAATTGAAAGATAAGAATACATCCGCAAAACAACGCTTGCAATAAATTCAGTAAAATTGTAAAATGCTTTGAATGCTTTTTCTTTCTCATAACAAACAATAAATAGCTGTAAAAGTGACATAATAGAAAACATAAAGAAAGTCAAATGAAAAGGTGAGTAATGTGACGCATTAATTTTATGGATATTTGTTATTATACGGAAAAGAAAATGTTTGAAGCATTTTACAAATTTGCTGAATTGACTACAAGCCTCATTTTGAGAATATATTTTGTCTTTAAATATATTTCACAAGAATTTTTGGCAAGCCATTAAACTTCTAATGCCATCAAACACGATAGACGAATATAAATACTCATGAGTATACAGGATGAGTACATGAGTACTTTTCTACACTCGGAGCAAGAATCAAACACAAGCTGATGGAAACAATTTCAACTTTTACCACAAACTACTGGGGCTCTACTATCAATGCAGAGTTTACGAGTGGCCAGCAAGGCTCCAAAAGCCTTCATACATCCATGTATTATGAATTTATCGTTTTATGAAAACATGAATAAAAATATGAAATAAACATTACTAACCACTGCGTGCTTGATAATACTGTCCTTTGCGTTCCAAATAGATGGTTTCCAAAATTTGTTTTTACATCGAGTAATTTTCTTTGGAGGTAGCAAATGAGGTAAAATCATAATTTGTAAAGTAACTTTAGAATCTAAGAAAATAAAATTTAACATTTTAAAATAATTAAAACAGTACAAAAAAGAACATTACAATAAGTTTATCCTTTCTTAAACAAGATACAATATATTTAAAAAAGTTTACCTTCATTAATGTTTGTATCTTTTAATGTTTCCATGTACAAATTTAACTGATCATCTTTTTGACTTGGTTTCACACAACTTGTGATGTGATGGAAAAATATGTTCCACTTATCTATTGTTATTTTTTCTTCACTTAAAGACATATGTTTAAAATTATCAATTATTAATTCGTGACCACGTGGATACTTCAAAATAGGCCATCTAGTAAAAGTATCGAGTAATGTGTTTTCTTTTGATTTTTCAATATTTTCTTTACGTATATTAAACGTTTTATGCCAGTGTTGCAACACAAGTTTCCACGGCATTTGATTATTACACAACCACTGAATGCTCTCTTGTAGTTCAGGATCATCTTCCAAGTCTAGTAAAATGTGAATAAATTGCACACGTAAAAAATATGATAAAATTGAAGAACAAATGTAATAAAAGTAAAGAAAAATTGTTTGATTACAAATTGTGAATATATTTTGAGTAATCTTACCATTTACATCAGAATCACATTCTGTCGACTGGGTTGTTTTTATTGAACTTTCAAACTTTTTAATGGCTAATGTGCGATTTCTCCATAAGTTTAATATTTTTCCACTTGCTGGTATTGATTTTTTTAAGGCTAAATCCTTTTTTTAATAGGTGGTACATAATATGTACTTGATACCTCTGTTAAAAAGTCAGCAACGATTAGATTTGCTATTTTCTCCGCATTTTCATTATTTAGACTAGATATTATAAATGAGAATTAGTTGTACAGAATGTAAAATATTAATATGTAATATATATCATAATATTAAGAACCAAATATTTCTTATGACATTTTTTTCAATATTAGTGTTTTATTATCTATTTATATTGGTAATATATATTTTTTGTTGATAAAATGTACATTTATATGAATTATATCTCATTTTTTCTAATTAATTGATTTATTTCCTAAGAATAAAACTGTTCGAGAGTAATAGGCATCATATCCTATAAAAAAAATTTAAGTATCTTTTTTAACAAATTGTTTATTTAAATACGGCAAAATAAAATTTTTTTAGCTAATAAAACGTTTACTTTTATGCAAGCTGGATGTTATTTCTTTACATAAGATATATTTCATATAAATTTATATTTTGTCATCACAATCAAATTTTTCATAACTAATAAATATCGAAGAAAATGTCACAAGAAATATTTGGTTCTCAATATTTAGATTTTTAAATGCTTGTTGATCTAATTGCAACAAATTACATCTAAATAATTAAATATCAAAAAACGGAGTAAAATATTTTTCATCACACTGAGAAAAAAATATGTAGTATTTTAAATTTTAATTATAAGGAAACAACAAGAAAATTTTAGTTAAAAGAATCATTTTTTTGTAATAAGTGTTACTGCACCAAACATAAAATATGTAATTATAAGAAATTGTATGACTTTTTTTTCTAAATTACACGTAATGATAGACGTTGATATTTGCTACAAAAGTAGTTTTATTATAATTTTTTTCTTGAATTATAGTTACAAATATATTTTATATGCTGTTAGAAATCTTTTCTGTATGTAGCAGTGTAAGTTTGGCAGTTGATAGTATAATAAGATTGAGTGCAAAGCTACTTTGAGTCACTTGCTTTCTCACTATACTGAGAGAAAAAAGTGTGAGAAATATTGAGAACCAAATATTTATTACAAAAAGAATTTATTGCAAAAAATTATAAATAATATTATATTATTTGATTTTAATTTATATATATGTGTATATATATATATATATATATATATATATATGTAAACATTATATAAGATCAAAATACTACAGTATTCATATATATTAAGAAATATTCGACTTACTTTGAAAAACTGAAATCCATTCCTATAATTCCAAACTGTTTAATATATCGATTATATCCTCAGCTGGTATGGTGTCTGGCGTGGTATCTGACAGCGTTTAGAATTGATATCTATAAAATTTTAATTTTATAAGTGTAATATTTTTAAAAGGTACGAGCGACAAGTGATTGAGCGTGGAAGTGAGCGAGTAAGTAAGCAAGCGAGCGAGCGAGCAAGTGAGTGAGTGAGTGGGTGGGTGGGTGAGTGAGTGCGAGAGAGAGAGAGAGAGAGAGAGAGAGAGAGAGAGAGAGAGAGAGAGAGAGAGAGAGAGAGAGAGTGTGTGTGTGTGTGTGTGTGTGTGTGTGTGTG